>NW_027397106.1:11873716-11933231 GCF_003265705.2 Callorhinus ursinus | reverse complement strand
GAAGCCCTCTCAAAATCAATAAAAACAGGTCAACACCCTGACAACTAATAGTAAAACTTATGAGTCTCAGAGACAAAGAAAAAATCCTGAAAGCAGCTCGGGAGAAGAGATCTGTAACCTATAATGGTAGAAACATTAGATTGGCAACAGACCTATCCACAGAGACCTGGCAGGCCAGAAAGGACTGGCATGATATATTCAGAGCACTAAATGAGAAAAATATGCAGCCAAGAATACTATATCCAGCTAGGCTGGCATTGAATATAGAAGGAGAGATAAAAAGCTTCCAGGACAAACAAAAACTAAAGGAATTTGCAAACACAAAACCAGCCCTCCAAGAAATATTGAAAGGGGTCCTCTGAGCAAAGAGAGAGCCTAAAAGCATCATGGACCAGAAAGGAACACAGACAATATACAGTAACAGTCACTTTACAGGCAATACAATGGCACTAAATTCATATCTTTCAATAGTTACCCTAAATGTAAATGGGCTAAATGCACCAATCAGAGGACACAGGCTATCAGATTCGATTAAAAAACAAGACCCATCGATATGCGGTCTGCAAGAGACTCATTTTAGACCCAAAGACACCCCACATTGAAACTGAAGGGGTGGAAAACCATTTACCATGCTAATGGACACCAAAAGAAAGCTGGGGTGGCATTCTTTAAAACAGACAAATTAGATTTGAAAACAAAGACTGTAATAAGAGATGAGGAAGGACACTGTATCCTACATAAAGGGTCTATCCAACAAGAAGATCTAACAATTGTAAAAATCTATGCCCCTAACATGGGAGCAGTCAATTATATAAGGCAATTAATAACAAAAGCAAAGAAACACATTGACAACAATACAATAATAGTGGGGGACTTTAACACCACCCTGACTCAAATGGACAGATCATCTAAGCAAAAGATCAACAAGGAAATAAAGACTTTAAATCACACCCTGGACCAAATGGACTTCACAGATATATTCAGAACATTCCATCCCAAAGCAACGGAATACACATTCTTCTCTAGTACCCATGGAACATTCTCCAGAATAGATCACATCCTAGGTCACAAATCAGGTCTCAACTGGTACCAAAATATTAGGATTATTCCCTGCCTATTTTCAGACCACAATACTTTGAAACTAGAACTCAGTCACAAGAGGAAAGTCAAAAAAAACTCAAATACATGGAGGCTAAAGAGCATCCTACTAAAGAATGAATGGGTCAACCAGGAAATTAAAGAAGAATTAAAAGAATTCATGGACACCAATGAAAATGAAAACACAACTGTTCAAAATCTTTGGGATGCAGCAAAGGCAGTCCTGAGAGGAAAGTATATAGCAATACAAGCCTTTCTCAAGAAACAAAAAAGGTCTCAAATACACAACCTAACCCTACACCTAAAGGAGCTGGAGAAAAAACAGCAAAGAAAGCCTAAACCCAGCAGGAGAAGAGAAATAGTAAAGATCAGAGCAGAAATCAATGAAATAGAAACCAAAAGAACAGTAGAACAGATCAACGAAACTAGGAGCTGGTTCTTTGAAAGAATTAACAAGATTGATAAACCCCTGGCCAGACTTCTCAAAAAGAAAAAAGAAATGACCCGTATCAACAAAATCATGAATGAAAGAGGAGAGATCACAACCAACACCAAAGAAATACAAACAATTATAAGAACATATTATGAGCAACTCTATGCCAGCAAATCAGATAACCTGGAAGAAATGGATGCATTTCTAGAGATGTATCAACCACCAAAATTGAACCAGGAAGAAATAGAAAACCTGAACAGACCTAGAACCACTAAGGAAATTGAAGCAGTCATCAAAAATCTCCCAACAAACAAAAGCCCAGGGCCAGATGGCTTCCCAGGGGAATTCTACCAAACGTTTAAAGAAGAATTAATACCTATTCTCCTAAAATTGTTCCAAAAAATAGAAATGGAAGGAAAACTTCCAAACTCATTTTATGAAGCCAGCATTACCTTGATCCCCAAACCAGACAAAGACTCCATCAAAAAGGAGAATTACAGACCAATATCCTTGATGAACATGGATGCAAAAGTTCTCACCAAAACACTAGCCGATAGGATTCAACAGTACATGAAAAGGATTATTCACCATGACCAAGTGGGATTTATTCCTGGGCTGCAAGGTTGGTTCAACATCTGCAAATCAATCAACGTGATACAATATATTAACAAAAGAAAGAACAAGAATCATATGATCCTCTCCATAGATGCAGAGAAAGCATTTGACAAAGTACAGCATCCTTTCTTGATCAAAACTCTTCAGAGTATAGGGGTAGAGGGTACATACTTCAATATCAATAAAGCCATCTCTGAAAAAGCTACAGTGAATATCATTCCCAATGGGGAAAAACTGAGAGCTTTCCCCCTAAGGTCAGGAACGCGGCAGGGATGTCCACTATCACCACTGCTATTCAACATACTATTAGAAGTCCTAGCCACATCAATCAGACACAAAAAGAAATCAAAGGCATCCAAATCGGCAAGGAGGAAGTCAAACTCTCACTCTTTGCAGATGATATGGTACTGTATGTGGAAAACCCAAAAGACTCCACCCCAAAACTGCTAAAACTCATACAGGAATTCAGTCAAGTAGCAGGCTATAAAATCAATGCACAGAAATCAGTGGCATTCCTATACACCAACAAGAAGACAAAAGAGAGAGAAATTAAGGAGTCGATCCCATTTACAATTGCACCCAAAACCATAAGATACCTAGGAATAAATCTAACCAAAGAGGCAAAGGATTTGTACTCAGAAAACTACAAAATACTCATGAAAGAAACTGAGGAAGACACAAAGAAATGGAAAAATATTCCATACTCATGGATTGGAAGAACAAACATTGTGAAGATGTCAATGCTACCTAGAGCAATCTACACATTCAATGCAATCCCCATCAAAATACCATCCACTTTTTTCAAAGAAATGGAACAAATAATCCTAAAATTTGTATGGAACCAGAAAAGACCCCGAATAGCCAGAGGAATGTTGAAACAGAAAAGCAAAGCTGGCAGCATCACAATCCCGGACTTCCAGCTCTATGACAAAGCTGTCATCATCAAGACAGTATGGTACTGGCACAAAAACAGACACATAGATCAATGGAACAGAATAGAGAGCCCAGAAATGGACCCTCAACTCTATGGTCAACTGATCTTTGACAAAGCAGGAAAGAATGTCCAATGGAAAAAAGACAGTTTCTTCAACAAATGGTGTTGGGAAAATTGGACAGCCACACGCAGAAGAATGAAACTGGACCATTTCCTTACACCACACACAAAAATAGACTCCAAATGCTTGAAAGACCTAAATGTGAGACAGGAGTCCATCAAAATCCTAAAGGAGAACACAGGCAGCAACCTCTTCGACCTCAGCTGCAGCATCTTCTTCCTAGAAACATCACCAAAGCCAAGGGAAGCAAGGGCAAAAATGAACTATTGGGATTTCATCAAGATAAAAAGCTTTTGCACAGCAAAAGAAACAGCCCACAAAACCAAAAGACAACCGACAGAATGGGAGAAAATATTTGCAAATGACATATCAGATAAAAGGCTAGTATCCAAAATCTATAAAGAACTTATCAAACTCAACACCCAAAGACCAAATAATCCAATCAAGAAATGGGCAGAAGACATGAGCAGACATTTTTCCAAAGAAGACATCCAAATGGCCAACAGACACATGAAAAAGTGCTCAACATCGCTCGGCATCAGGAAATCCAAATCAAAACCTCAATGAGATACCACCTCACACCAGTCAGAATGGCTAAAATGAACAAGTCAGGAAATCACAGATGTTGGTGGGGATGTGGAGAAAGGGGAACCCTCCTACACTGTTGGTGGGAATGCAAACTGGTGCAACCACTCTGGGAAACAGTATGGAGGTTCCTCAAACGGTTGAAAATAGAGCTACCCTATGACCCAGCAATTGCACTACTGGGTATTTACCCCAAAGATACAAATGTAGGGATCCGAAGGGGTACGTGCACCCCAATGTTTATAGCAGCAATGTCCACAATAGCCAAACTATGGAAAGAGCCAAGATATCCATCGATAGATGAATGGATAAAGAAGAGGTGGTATATATACACAATGAAATATTATGCAGCCATCAAAAGGATTGAGATCTTGCCATTTGCAACGACGTGGATGGAACTGGAGGGTGTTATGCTGAGTGAAATAAGTCAATCAGAGAAAGACATGTATTATATGACCTCACTGATATGAGGAATTCTTAATCTCAGGAAACAAACAGAGGGTTGCTGGAGTGGTCGGGGGTGGGAGGGAGGGGGTGGCTGGGTGTTAGACATTGGGGAGGGTATGTGCTACGGTGAGCAATGTGAATTGTGCAAGACTGTTGAACCTCAGATCTGTACCTCTGAAACAAATAATGCACTATATGTTAAGGAAAAAAAAAAAGAAGATAGCAGGAGTGGAAGAATGAAGTGGGGGAAATTGGAGGGGGAGACGAAACATGAGAGAAGATGGACTCTGAAAAACACACTGAGGGTTCTAGAGGGGAGGGGGTGGGGGAGTGGTTTAGCCTGGTGATGGGTATTAAAGTGGGCACGTTCTGCATGGAGCACTGGGTATTATGCACAAACAATGAATCATGGAACACTACATTAAAAACTAATGATGTAATACATGGTGATTAACATAACAATAAAAAATTTAAAAAAAAAAAACCTTGGATTGTCATTATGCAGACCAGAGTTTAGAACCACTTGTCCACAGGAAAAAGCATAACATCTTTTAGGTACAGCATAGTATTCAATTTTTTAGGGAAAAATATATACTTATAATTACTTATGTAATTACTGCATAATACGTTAATATTACTTGGGAAATATATAATACAAAATATATGGAGTGAACAATGAAAGTCCCCCTTTACCATCCCCCACCTCATTCCTCTCCCCAGAGATAACTAATGTTTGGTGGGCACCCATTCCATCCTCTTTTTATTTAGATCTATACAGATCTACTTATATGCATATACTACTTATATGCATATACTACATATATACATGTATATACATATATATACACACACACACGCTATATATAGTGTATATGTATAGTATAGTATATATACACATATAGTATATGTATAGTGTATAAATATATATACACACACACATACACACATGGTATATATAGTGTATTTTTATAGTATAGTATATATACACATATAGTGTATGTATAGTGTATACACACACACACATGCTATATATAGTGTATATGTATAGTATATATACACATATAGTGTACGTATAGTGTGTATATATACACACACACACTCCATATATAGTGTATATGTATAGTATAGTATATACACATATAGTGTATGTATAGTGTATACACACATACATGCTACATATAGTGTATATGTATAGTATAGTATATATACACATACAGTATATGTATAGTGTATACACACACACACACACACACACACACACATACGGTGTATATGTACAATAATAGAGGTCTACTTTGTGTTGTTTAATAGCGGTATGATGTTGCATGTGTGGATCTACCATAATTTATTTACTGACTCTTCAGCTGGTAGATATTTAGATTGTTTCCAATATTTCACCCATTATAAAGCATTGCAGTAAATATTCTTGTGCATGTGCCCAAGTATTTGTTTACAGTAGGTTCATAGACGTTAAACTACTCAGCTCTAGCATATGTGCACATATCAATTAGGAATCTTTGAGCTGCAAGTGATAGAAAACTCCATCTAGACCAATATATGTAGGGGGAAATTATAGGCTGGTTTCATTCATACTCCAGGGGAAGAACTTGCTTTAGGAAAGACTTGATCCAATGGATCCCATTTCTTCCCATCTATCTTCTGCCTTCCCTAATATTTACTTCCTCCTAAGGATAATTCACCTCATTAATCCCAGTTAGCTGCCAATACAGGGCATCATGTTTCTTCCATCTGCTTCCAGAAAGAATGGAGAAAGGGCTTTGGCCCTAAATTCTAAGCAAAAGTCTTGAGATTCTCCCTGATTTGGTTAGCTTAGGCCGTATGTCCACTTCTGCACCATCAATCATCGTGGCAAGAGGGATACAATGTCCTATGGACATTTAGAACCGCTAGTCATACGTCACTCCTCTGAAGTTGTGGGTAGAGCCAGCTTACCTGGAAATGCTTCGATTCCCAAACAGAAATCACCAGAGTGAATTATATATTTGGAAAGATCAATGCCAAATTGTCTTCCAAAACTTTACACTACCACCAACCATGTATGTAAGTTGCTGTTTCTCAATATCCCCACCAAAATTTTCTGTTTTTGTACTTTATTCATTTTTGTCTAATTTAGTATTGACAAGCATTTTTTCATGTGTTTATTGGCCTCTTCTATTTCTCCTATAAATTGCCTATTTATGACCTCTGCCCATATTTCTATTTTTGAATGATTTATAGAAATTCTGTACACAATCTACACAATAATCAGTCATTCATTAAATATGCTGCAAATAGTTTTCTCTGTATGTTACTCATCTTTTAACCTTATCATGCCTTTCATTGTGCAGGGATAATTTTTAATTTTTATGAGGTTATATCTGTCAATCTTTTTCTTTTATGGCTTCTGGTATTTATGTCTTGTTATAGAGGCCTTTTCCACCTCCAATTTTATTTTAAAAAATTTGTTTCAGTATGGTCTCTCTCCATATACACTTATAATTTCTTTTGTATTCATCTGCTTAATTCACCTGAAGTTTATTTTTATGGTTGGTTAAGATAATAGTCTACTTTTCCTTTTTTCTGAATCAATAACTAATTTTTTACACACGGTTCATTGCATAGGTTATACATTGCCCTGTGGATTTAAAATACCACTTTTATTCTAACCTAAATTTCTACAGATGATGCATAGCTCTGTTCTGGTCTCCCTATTGCACCAATTTGCACTCCAGTCTATGACACCATTTTAATCATGCCTTTAACATATGTTTTTATCATTGTTTGGCAATGTCTACAGGACATGCCAGGACCTAATTCTTTAGCATGACATATAAGAAGCTCTAAAATGTGAACCTCATTTATGTCTCCAGCCTCCTGACCCATCATATAGCCTCTCATCTTTTAGAGGTTAATAAAACCAAATATTTAGCTCATTCCAAATAGACGTGATTCTGGAGCACAGCTTTTTTCCTATTGTTTCTTCTTGAAGGACCAGCTTCCCCTCCTTCCTTACTGAGTGACTCTTACTCATCCTTTAGAACTCAGCTCAGTCAAAATTACTAACCTTTCTTGAACCCCCACTTTCCCTGTTCTCCAGTTGTGTCATCTACTTCTATTAGACAGAAATAACCTCTTCATACATGTGTCCTTCCTGCGAGCTTTCCTATGACAGAGCTAACATTTATTCTTCTTTATATTTCCAGCACCTAGTACAGTCCTTGTACATAGGAATTGCTCAAAAAATAATTGTTGAATTGAGCTATGTTCTTTCCCTCATTTTATTATGACTTATATTCTCTAAAGTTTATACCTCCACCAGTAGAATAAATTAGTCTTTTTGGAGACTAAATATGCAAGGCAAACTGTAAGAGAAATTTATTTTTAAAAATTCATGTCAGCTCCACCCACCAAAAAGTATCTTATGGTTGAAGGAATTTCCTTTTCTCTAGCACATGCTACAGAAATAGGTCATAAACACAGCCCTAGCTCAAGTATCTGATAACTGAAAGCAGATATTTCATTATATCCAAATCACAATTGTTGTAATTCATCCGGCTTTTTGTTAAATTGCATTTTATTCTTCTTCATACGTAATTCCCATAAAGTTGACTATGTAAAATCCACTGCCTAGAAATTTTGAGAAATTTTAAAATTCAAATCAATCATTGATTATTTGCTGAGTTTCATATTTGCTGGAACCATATCAGGGGCTTGTCTATTAGAAAGAACCCCATGAAAATAATAAAAGCAATAATGACTTATCAATACTAGACTAAGAGCATATACAGGGTTTGGAGGAGCATAAAGAATTCTTACATTTCTTATATTACTAGATCAGGAAAGTAGACTGTAAACACAGTATTTTAAAACACAATTACTGATCTTCTTGAACAAAAAGCCCTTATGACATCCATTATTCTCTTCTTGTTGAAATGCATATTTTAAAAGTTTTGTCACTGAAGCTTGATCTACATTGGTTCTGGGATTCAGGCATGTCTGAGGACAGGTGGGACAAACCCAGCAAAATTACCTTCATAGAAGAGAACCAGGAACTTCCTGAGAAGGAAATTGGAGTGGGATTTACATTTGCTAAACATGGAAACTTCAGAGGAGGACAGAGGAACAGAAGGAGGACAGAGGAACAGAAGGAGGACAGAGGAACAGAGGGAGGACAGAGGAACAGAAGGAGGACAGAGGAACAGAAGTCTCATTCATCCAAGGACCAGGGGTGAAGGTCAGAGGGAAAGAAGGACTTCAAGCACAGCAGAGATTCTGTAAATCACGTCGCTCTGCAGTCTCGCTTCCACCTGTGCAGATCCATTATCCCCTATGTGAATCATTCTCCTTCCTGATTCATCTCCAATGGACAATGATCTCAGAACAAGTGTTACGTTCCTCGTTACCCTTTTTTCATCTCCCACTCCAAGAAAAGGAAGCCTTTTCCAATAGGTCATGTTCTTTGATACTGATCTGTTGTGTGGCCTTGAATGAGCTGCTTAAACCATTCTGTACCTCAGTTTCCTCATATGCAATAAAAGGTTAAAGATAGTACTTACCTCCCAAGATTAGAAGATTAGTCCAGGGGAGCCTGGATGGCTCATTTGGTTAAGCAGCTGGCTCTTGATCTCAGGGTCGTGAGTTCAAGCCCCATGTTGGGCTCCACACTGAGTGTGGAGCCTACTTAATAAAAAATAAATAAAAAGGTTAGTCCAAAATAAATTTTAAGAGAAAAGGCAATCAGAAAGATTAAAGGATTAAAAGGATTAATACATAAAGCGTAATTAAAACGGTTTAATACATAAAGCACTGAACACAGAGCTTAACACATAGTAAGCTCTCAGCAAATACCAACTATTATTATTCCCTCTCTTCTTCCCCTCCTTCCCCCTCCTCCTCCCCCACCTTACCCCTCTTCCTGCTCTCAGTAAACGTCTCCCCCACTCTGTACTCTCTCTTTTCCTATTCTTCACTCCACAGAGTAAAATGGAGGGGAGGGGAGAGGAGGAGAGCTGCCAAGTACTATTTGAGCATTTTTCATACATTATATGAATTCATATTCATATATTTCTTATATAAATTTCATAAAAGTCTTATCAACTAAGTATTATCACTATTATTTTTTTCATTTTACAGATGAAAAAATGAGGCACAAAAAGGTAATTAGGTTGTTCAAAGAAAAGAAAATTAGTAAATGGCATGTTTGGCCTCTGAAGTTTCCATGTTTAGCAAATGTAAATTTTTTTGGCTATTTTTTCTCTCTCTTTTTTAATTGAGATATAATTGACATGTACCATTATATTAGTTTCAGGTGATTTTTTTGCTATTTTGTTTTTTATTGAGGTATAATTATATTAGCTTTAGGTGTATAACATAATGATTCAATATTTGTATGTTTTGTGCAATGATCAACACAATAAGTCTGGTTAACACGCATCACTATACATAGTTACAAAGTTTTGTCTTGTAATGAGAACTTTAAGATCTATTCTCTTAGCAAGTTTCAAATATGCACTACAATATTATTAGCCATAGTCACCACACTGTATATTACATCCCCATGACTTATTTATTTTATAACTGGAAGTTTACACTTTTTCGACCCCCTTAGCAATGTATTTTTAAAGTTTTTTTATTTGTCTAGCATTTTTAGGTGTTTTATGATAAGGATGATTTTTCAGAATATCTTGTCATATTGCTACATAGGAATTTATGGTCAGAGTTTAAAGGCTAAATTGCAGAGGTGGGATTGATTGCTCTCTTATTAATTATTAATGTTTCCCTCTCAAAGAGATCTTTCCCAGTCATGAGAAACACGCTAATATCTCGTCTCTTAAAATAAATTCTATTGACCCCTAGAGTTAATGCTATTGGCTTCTCTCCTCGATCCCTTTTTTTTTTTTTTTACCCAGTTGGTGGACCCATCTCCAGCTGCAATGTTGGCTGCTAATAGTTCACAGATGCCCCTATCTTTGTTGCCTTGTCCTTGGTCAAATGGGAGCTGCCTGGCCCAAAAGGTTACACACCTCCAACTGGGAACAGCTCACCACTCATGACTGAAGGACATGGGAGTACAGAAGTCCAGCCCTTTGCAACAAGGTAGGACCAGCTTTGCGGTGTAATTCCTACTCCAGGGTACCCCACGGGATCAAGGGGAAGCAGACTCCAGCTGAAATCTCATCCTTGATTCGCTCCTTCCCCTTGCCTCTCCTGCTTCCTTCACTCCTCCTGTTAAGTTCGGCCAGCAAACCCTGAGACGGCGAATGAAAAGATTACTCCAGACACCTTCATAGGAGAAAGGAGAGGGCCTGGGGGCCAGACGTTCTAGTGGTGAAAGGTCCTGAGCCAACCTCTGCCTCCACCTTATTGTGAATGTTATCAATACAGCAATGGAAGAAGAAAAACAAGAGGGAATGTGAAGCTATAAAGATTAAGACAGTGGCATAGGAAGTATTGTGTGAATAGACCAAGCTGTGCTCGTGACAGGCGTGCACACAGGGAGTGCGTTCTCCTAAGTCAAGCATTTACTCCCTGGATGAGTACATTGAGCTGCAAGGAGGATCTGGCTGTTTTCAGCTCAGAAACTCTAAAGGAGGCCCAGTTTTTCAGACACTCCTTCTTTGCTTTTCAACCAGTCTCATCCAGGGAGGTATGTGTCTATTAAATCTTCTCCAGTCAGGCGTTATGAACTTGCACACCTTCAACCCAAGGCATTCCCTCGATAAATCACATGCACCCACATCTGCATCTCAAGCTCTTCTTCTAAGAATCTCAACCTAACATTTTCTCTAACTACTACACTATTTCTCTGTTACAGCAAAATTCCTGAAATAGTCATTTAAACTCGCTTCCTCAGCCTCCTCAACTTTTGTTCTCTCTTAAACTTACACCAATAGAATTTTCATACCCACTGTTTTACCAGAATAGCTCTTGGTCACAAATGATGTCCATATTCTTAACCCTAATGATAGCGTTCATCACCCATTTTACTCAAACAATTAGCTATATTTGACATAATTGATGATTACCTCCTTAGAGCACTGTGGCCTCCTTGCTTCCACAACACCACTCTCTCTGTTCTGTGTCTTCACTCCTCCTTTACCTCCTTTGCTACTTATTCCTCCACTTTCTGATCTCCAAATCTTGGACCTTTCTCAGGGCTTGGTCCCTGAACTTCTTTTACTTCTTCAACAATACTCACTCTCTGAGTAGCATTATCTGGTGTCCAACTGGCACTCCCAAATTTGTACCTCTAACCCTGACTTCTCTTCAGATCCCAAAATCATATCTCCAACTGCCTATTGAACTATTCAACATATGCATTTGGATGTCTGTGGGTATCTTAAATTTAAATGTCCAAAGTCAAACCTACAAATCACAACCCACACTCCAGTCCAAATATGTTTCCCTCATATCTCCTTCTTTCTCACAGCCCCACCTTCCCTATTTGAGTAAATGTCAACTCAACCTTTCCAGTTGCTCAGACCATAAACCTTAAAGTTATTTTTTATTTCTCTCTTTCTATTATACTTTACATGTAGAATCTGTTGAGATATTCAATCAGATCTGCCTCCAAATTGAATTGCAAATAACGCTTCTTCAATGTCCACTGCTATTACCCTAGTCCACGGCACCATCGCTTTAGCCTTAATTATTGAAATAGTATCCTAACTGGTCCCTTACCTCCACCCTTGTACCTGATGCCCTATTGTCCACAGAGCACCCAGGGTGATCTTATTAAAATTCAGATACATCATTTCTACACTCAAGTTCCTCCAGTAGCATAGAGTGGTGGCTGAAAGATGGACGCTAAGCAACTTTGGGTGAAATTCCAGGCCTCTCACTGTGCCCTGGGCCTCAGATTTCTTATCTATAAAATGGGGGACAATAAAATACCTAAACCTCTTAGGTTTGTTATGACAATTGGATGAGTTTATATTAATAACAGAGCTTGATGTCATATGATTGTTTGACAAATAGACCAGTGGCCCATCTTGCTCAGAGCGAAAGTATAAGTCCTCTCTTCTCTTACCCCACATTCATTCCATTCTAGCCAATTTGGCCTGTTTGTTTTGGTAGGTAGAGCTGAACAATGAACATACCAAGCCTGCCTTACCTCTGCTGTCACACCAAATAAATGCATGTCTCATTCCCTCAAAACCCATCGTATCAATGAAGCTTTTGCTGGACATAAATAAAATAGCCACCCTGTTCTCTGACACTCCTTCTCCATCTTGCCCTGCCTTATTTTTCTCCCCCCATACTGCTCATTACTTTCTAACACATAATGAGTTCTCCTGTCTTTTTTATCATGACCTCTGCCCCACTGTAGCATATGCTCTTTAATGGGAGAGATGTTTTGATCTGTTTTGTTCACAACTATATTCCAAATAGCTCCTGCCTAGAATAGTACTTGGTATATAACAGCACTCGCTATTTCCTGAATAAATGCACCAATGAATGAATAGAAAGGCAATAAGGAAGTTCTTAAATTATTTTACTGGGGGCGCCTGGGTGGCTCAGATGGTTAAGCATCTGCCTTCGGCTCAGGTCATGATCCCAGGGTCCTGGGATCAAATCCCACGTCGGGCTCCCTGCTCCTTGGCAGCCTGCTTCTCCCTCTGCCTCTCTCTCTCTCTCTGTCTGTCTTTCATGAATAAATAAATAAAATCTTTAAAAAAAGAAAAAAATATTTTACTGGGATATGAATGAGACATGAATTAGGAAAGTAGCAGTGGGAACTGAAGGGATGAAGTGGCACGATCAAAGAGACACAACAAACAGGATAACAACATGGAGTATGGGAGGGAAGGAATTTGGGGAAATTATTTTGCGATGCTAGCCAAGGTGAAAGGCAGGATAGGATGATGGTGCTCAAAAGCAGAATAGAAAACACAAAAGGAGAAGTCTATTTGAGGGAAAGTACAACAAACCTAAGTTATAGGAAACAGACAAACATCTGTGGCCAGCAGGTGGTTGGAAATTCGGCTTCATTAACAAGAGAGATCGGCTCTGCAACCGGGTTTGAAAGTCACCAGGATACACTGTCATTCAAAACCAAATGATTGAAAGCAGTTGCCCAAGGGAAAAGAGTGTGATCAAGAAAACGGGAAGATGACACTTGGAGAACATCTGTATAAAGTGCAGATGAAAGAGAAGCTAGTGGAGGAGATGGTAGGAAGGAAATATGAACAAGAATGTCTTAAAAAGTACCATAGTGCATGAAAACCTAATATAGATGTAAAAAATACAATTTTTAATGTAATATTTGGTAGCTGCTGAAATGATATAAATTGTATCAACTAGAAACTTCTTCAATTCCATCAAAAATCACTATAATAGAAGTGGTAGGATGCAGGATTTTCGCACCTCCTGAAAAGACTGAGCAGATGCGGCACTGTTGCCTGTCCGTCTAGAAACAGGGAGCTTTCCCGAGCTCCTCTCCTATCTTCCAGGTCAGATCAGCCTCTCATGCATTTTCTAAGACCCTCAGGACTCTGTACATTCAGTGAAGAATTATGCTTTCATTATTTCATCACCCTTAGCTTTGGCTCTCAAGCCTCTCTTCTCTAATAATGTTCTTACTGGTTCTACAAGGTCCCATTTCATTAACCCTTTTTTGTTCCAGAAATGTAATTATGTTGTGGTCACTACTTTTCCACAGTCTTAGCTGAAACCTTTTGTTCTCTGTGTGCGATTAGCAGCATCTTCAGGATTGAATACTTGTTTCTGCCTCTTCCACCTTTTGGCGTAAGGGATTATCCTCTCGCTCTAAGGTCTCCAACAGTAAGTAATTCATGATGTCTAACTACTCACATATTTTGTACCTAACAAGCTATCTTAAACAGTGATGGAAATGGTAATTATTTACTCTGGGAGTCCTGTCAAGGTCACCGTAAAATCATTGCCACGCTGTTAAATTGGACTAGGACGTTCCTCTCTTTTCCACTATTGATCTTATGGGTGAATTACCCCCAAAAAGCTTTCCAACGTGCTATTGGCTAATTCATTGTCAGTGCAATATATATTAAGTGGAATGGGAACTGTATACATCTTACTTGTAATATGTTTTAGAAGCACAAATTTGAAATTTATAGCAATGTTCTCAAGCAATGTAATATAGATGAAAAAATACAATTTCTAATATAATATTCAGCGTTCATAAATATGCCAGCTTGGAAATTACAACAAGCAATGTACAGAGTAGGAAAACCAATAGACTCTGGGCACTAATACTATTTCTCAGGACAAGGGTTTATCTTATGTGGCAATAAATGCACCTCTGTTCTAACAAGGAAAGTTGTATTATGATGAAAAAGTGACAATACCATATACAATCACGATGTTTTCATCCCCCAGGTGTCAAGGGTACAGGTGGGGCAGGTCTTTATAGCTACTAATTCATGTGTTGTCACATTGGGGTGGGGGGTTGTTGAGGTGGGGTGTCAGTATAATAGTGGAAGTAGTAAAGGGTCTGGGGACCTGAAGATAATGCAGTCAAGTTCCTGCTAATGCTGTACTCGCAATAAATAGATCATGAAGGCTATTTATTTAACATTTTAAAATTTATATATATATATGTATGTATATATATATATAACTTTTTTGGCCAGAAAATTATGGCTTCGGTCATTCATCCCATATACATTTATTGGGCATCTCCATATGCTAGACACCATGATTGATTCTGGCACTGACATCACACAGACTGAGAAAATTTTGTCTACATGCAAAACATGATTAGGAGAATTGAAGCAAGGGCATTTGTATATATACTTATTTATTCAACAAGCACTATCCGGTTCACATTTAGTGTGTATTTAAAAACAGTAGTAGCGCAAAAAAATATATGCATACAGTCGTTGTCCCATGATTTCCAACATATTAGAGGAAAGAAATATTTGTTCAGCAGATCCAGGAGAAAAAAACAAAACCTGAAGGGCAGCCTATGTATAGCGTGTAGGGGCATGCTAGAGAGACGTGGAGTAACAGTAACCTCATTTCCTAGAACTCTTCCTCTCTCTCCCTCCACTCTGTCCAGACCCCCACACTGTTGTTCTTGCCTTCAGAACCTCCTGCCTCAGGACATTTACATCAACTATTTCCTCTGCTGTGAATACTTTTCTGCAGATATCAGCATGATCAGCCCTCTCATTTACTTCAAGTTTTTGCTCAAATACCTTCTCAAGGAGGCCAAACTTTTCCACACTATATAATATACCAATGCATGGCCTCTGGTATTTCTGGTCCTCCTCACCCTGCTCTACTTTCTCTTTTTCCCATAACACTTATCACTTTTTAATACACTAGATTATTTGCTCATGTACTACGATTACAGTTTATTGTTTGTGTCCCCCTATTAGAATATAAGCTCCACAATGGCGAAACTCTTGTTTTTCCCCTGGTGAATGCAAAGCACCTAGAATAGTGCCTAGCACATAGAAGGTACTCAAAAAGTATTTGTTAAATGAATGATAGTGATGATCATACTAGTATCAATTGAGTGTTGAATATGTGCCAGACAGTGTACTAAGCACTTTAAATATATGACCTCTTTAAATCCTCATAATGCAGTATCCCTTTTTTAACCTCAAAGTAAATACTAGCTCCAGTTTTTATTTACAGTTAACAAAAAGGAATTCATTGAGCATTTACCAGAAAGTTCAAAGAATGGATGTGAATGCTGGAGAATCTGACCCATGAAAGAAACAACTGTCACAAAGGATTACTGAGATTCTACCACAGGCAAAATCTGCTGAGGACACCATCCTTGGGACAGCCACCATAGGACATTTTCAGCCACACAGCTGGACTCTGCTGCTCCTGCAGTCTCACCACCAAGATGCCAGTACCCTTCACTCTTTCCTGTAGATCTGAATTTCTACTATGCCATTATTTCCTTTCAGCCTAAAGAACTTCCTTTGGCATTTTTTTTTATGTGTGGTTCTGCTAGTGACAAATTCTCTGTTTCAATTTATCTGAAAATGCCTTTCTCTCTCCTTCATTTTTGAAATATAGTTCCACTGGATACAGAATTCTAGGTTTATAGTTGCTTTCTTTCAGTCTTGTAAAGATTCAATTCCATTGCTGTCTGGTTTCTAGTGTTTCCGAAGAGAAGTCCACCATTACTGTTATTAACATTCTCCTGTATGTAGAATATCTTTTCTCTCTCATTGTTTTCAGATTTTTTCTTCTGTAAATTTCATTACTGAACTTGTTGGTAGGCAGGTTAGGTGGGAATTTTTTTTTTAAACAAATTTGAGAAAATGGCAAAATTATTTCTGACCCATTTTCTCTTTCCTCTCTTTTTAAGGTCCCACTGTGTACAGAATGCTTGAATAATTTCTATTGAATTGTTTTCTGTTGGGTTTAACCTGTTGTTATTCCCATACAGCAATTTTTTTTAATTCAGAGATTATATTGGTCAGTCCCAGGATTTTCATTTGATTCTTTTTTAGAGTTTCCAGATCTCTCATGAAATTTCCCATCACTTTAACCCATTGAAGATTCAAGAAAAATGACAAATCTCTAGCAAGACTCATACACAAATGCACACCACACACACACACACACACACACACACACACACACACACACACAGGTGGGGTGAATGGGGGAGAAGAGAGAGAACAAATTACCAATATGAAAAATAACAGCAGGGATTTTGCTACACCATCCTGTAGACAGTAGGACAATATTATGAATAATACTATGCTAATAAATTTAACAACTTAAATGAAACGTGCAAATTCTTTGAGAAACACAACTTTCTAAAATCAACCAAGCACAAATACAAAATCTGAACAGGCTGATATTTATTTTAAAACTTGACGTTGTCTAATGACTTGTTGAACACTTCATCAAAAACTAATGATGTACTATAATAAAAAAAAACTGAAGTTGTCATTTAAGCCTTCCCACAAAGAAAATTCAAGGCCCATATGGCCTCAGTGGTAAATTCTATTAACCATTTAAGAAAAAAATAATACTGAACTTAAGCCCACTCTTTCAGGAAAAATAAGAGAAGTCAAGACTCTCAATTCATCTTATGAGCTCAGTATGCTGATACCAAACCTCACAAAATCGATACAAGGAAACCAATGTAGTTCAAGAACATAAGTACAAAATTCCTCAACAATATAGTTGCAAATCAAATCCAGCAATATGTAAAAAGTAAACTAAAGCATGACCAATACAGTCAATCTCAAAAATGAAAGTTCATAGTTCTTCAGCTACATTACGAGGATTTAAAAATTATATGATCACCTCAATAAATACAGAAAAATCATTTGACAAAAATTAACACTTATTCCTATTTAATGGTACAGAAATGAATGCTTTCCCTCTAAAATAGAAAACAAAGCAAGGATATCTATTCTCACCATTTCTATTCCTGTTTATATGGATATTCATAGGAAAGTATAGCCAAAATTATCTTGAAAAAGAAGGGCTTACACTACCTGATTTTAAGACTTATTATAAATTTATAGTGATAGAAAGAATGTGGTATTGTGTGCAAATAGACATATATAGAGAGAGATCACTGGAACAGAACAGAGACTCTAGAAATATCCCCATACATGTAGCTAGCTGATTTACAACAAAATGTCAAGGTAATTTAATAAAGAAAGGATAGTCTTTTCAACAAGTGTTGCTGGAACAATTGGAGATATACATATATATATCATACATACATAAATGAACATCAACTCTTATCTTCTGTCATACACATAGATAAACTCAAAGTGGTACAGAGGTCTCAACATAAAAGATAAAACTATAAGCCTTCTAGAAGAAAATAAAAAGAAAATCTTCATAATCTTGGGATAGGTAATGATATCTTTTTTTTTTAAGATTTTTTATTTATTTATTTGACAGAGAGAGACACAGCGAGAGAGGGAACACAAGCAGGGGGAGTGGGAAAGAGAAAAGCAGGCTTCCTGCTGAGCTGGGAGCCCGATGCAGGACTCGATCCCAGGACCCTGGGATCATGACCTGAGCCGAAGGCAGACGCTTAACGACTGAGCCACCCATGCTAAGATAGAACACAAAAAAATACAAATCATAAAGGCAAAAATGATAAATTACACTTCATTGAAATTAAAAACTTCTGCTCTTTTGAAAGACACTACTAAGACAATGAAAAGGCAAGTCATAGGCTTACAAAACACATGTGATTGGAGAAAGATTGGATCCTAAATATCTAAAACAACTCCTATATGAAAAATCCACAGTGAACATCAGACTCACGAAAAACTGAAAGGTTTCCCCTAAGTTCGGGAAGAAGACAAGAATGTCCACTCTCACCACTTTTATTCAACATAGTACTGGAAGTCCCAGAAACAGCAATCAGACAAGAGAAAGGAATAAAAGGCATCGAAATTAGTAAGAAAGAAGTAAAACATTCACTATTTGAAGATGACATGATACTATATATAGAAAACCCTAAGGACCAGCAAAAAACTACTAGAACTAATAAGTGAATTTGGTAAAGTCACAGGATACAAAAATCAATGTGCAGAAATCTGTTACATTTCTCTACACTAATAATGAAGCAGCAGAAAAAGAAATTAAGAAAACAACCCCATTTACAATTGCACCAAGAATAATAAAATGCCTAGGAATAAACTTAACCAAGGAGGTGAAAGACCTGTACTGTGTAAACCATAAAACACTGATGAAAGAAACTGAAGACAATACAAACAGATGGAAAGATATTCCAAGCTCATGGATTGGAAGAAAAAAATATTGTTAAAATGTCCATACTATCCAAAGCAATCTACAGATGTAATGCAATCCCCATCAAAATACCAACAGAATTTTTCACAGAACTAGAACAAATAATCTTAAAATCTGTGTGGAACCACAGAAGACCTTTAATAGCCAAAACAATCTTGAAAAAGGAAAACATAGCTGGAGCTATCACAAGTCCAGACTTCAACTTATACTACAAAGGTGTAGTAATGAAAACAGGGTGGTACTGGCACAAGAATAGACACATGGATCAATAGAACAGGATGGAAAGCCCAGAAACAAACCCACAATTAACCAGCCAATTAATTTTCAACAAAGGAGGCAAGAATATGCAATGGGAAAAAGACAGTCTATTCAACAAATGGCATTGAGAAAACCGGACAGCTACATGCAAAAGAATGAAACTGGACCACTTTCTTACACCATACACAAAAATAAACTCAAAATGGATTAAAGACCTGAATGTAAGGCATGAAACCATAAATATCCTAGAACACAGGTAGTAATTTTTCTGACATCAGCCATAGCAGCGTATTTTTAGATCTGTCTCCTGAGGCAAGTGGGGGAAAAGCAAAAAGAAACTATTGGGACTACATCAAAATAAAAAGCTTCTGCACAGCGAAAGAAACAATCAACAAAACTAAAAGACAACCTACGAAACGGGAGAAGATATTTGCAAATGACATATCCAATAAAGGGTTAGTATCCAAAATATATAAACAACTTATACAAATTAACACCCTAAAAGCAAATAATCCATTTAAAAATGGGCAGAGAACATCGATACACGTTTCTCCAAAGAAGACATCCAGATGACCAACAGACAGATGAAAAGACGCTCAACATCACTCATCATCAGGGAAATGCAAATCAAAACTGTAATGAGATATCATCTCATACCTGTCAGAATGGCTAAAATTAAAAACACAAGAAACAAGAAGTGTTGTCATGGATGTGGAGAAAAAGAAATATTTGGTCACTGTTGGTAGGAATGCAAATTGGTGCAGCCATCGTGGCAAACAGTATAGAGGAAGTTCCTGGAAAAGTTAAAAATTGAACTACCCTATGATCCAATATCACACTACTGGGTATTTACCCAAAGAATACAAAAACACTAATTCACAAGGATATATGAAGCCTTATGTTTATTGCAGCATTATTTACAATAGCCAAATTATGGAAGCAGCCCAAGTGTCCACTGAGAGATGAATGGATAAAGATGTGGTGTATATATATACATATACAATGGAATATTATTCAGCCAAAGAAAAAAAAGAATGAAATCTTGCCATTTGCAACAACATGGATGAAGCTAAGGAATACAATGCTAAGTGAAATAAGCCAGTCAGAGAAAGACCGATACTATATGATTTTACTCATATGTGGAATTTAAAACAAATGAAAAAAAAGAGAGAGAGAAACAACAAGAAACAGACCCTTAAATACAGAGAACAAACAGAGGGGAGGTGGGTGGGGGATGGGTGAAATAGTTGATGGGTATTAAAGCGTACACTTATCATGAGCACTGGGTGATGTATAGAATTGCTGAATCACTATATTGTACACCTGAAACTAATGCAACACTGTATGTTAACTATACTGGAATTAAAATTAATTTTTTTATTTTAAATAAAAAAAACAAGTGCTCTATAAATCAACAGTAAAAGGACAAACAACCCAATAAACTAATGGGCAAAAGACTTAGGAGACATTTTACAAAAGAATCTATATAAATGCCTGATAAACACATAAATAGAGGCTCAACATAAGTGGTCATTTAGGGAAATTAAATTGAAACCACTATGACATAGTCTTTTACACAGATTCCAATGCTTAAAACTAGAAAAACTGACAATACATATGTGTTGGTGAGGACGTGCAGCTACTAAAATCCTCACACTTTGCTGGTGGGAGTATAAAATGGTATAACTTCTTTGGAAAACATTTGGATAGTTTCTTACAAAGTTAAATACATGCTTAATGTATGACCTAACAATTCCACTTCTAGATACTGCACATCCAAGAGAAATGAAAATATATGTTCACCAAAAAAATGAGCATTCATACATTTTTATTTGCAATAGTTTCATACTGGTAACAACTCAAGTGTCCATCAGCAGGTGAACAAACAAACAATGGGATACTAAAATAAGAAGGAACAAACTACTGGCAACATGGATGAGCCCCTGACTCAGCAATCCACTCATAGGGACAGACCCAACAGTGTACATCTGTTTATATGTGCAGCAAAATACAGTACAGGACTGTTTATACCAACATTACCACACACTGGAATCAACTCAAATGAACTTCAAGAACAGAATGAATAAAAACAGTGTTATGTTCATTTAATGAAAAGGTATCTGTCATGCACAGCAATATGAATGAATCCCATAGCACAGTGTTGATGGAAAGAGCCTCCGTATGAGTCTATTTATATAAAATTCAAAAACAGGCAAACCTAATGTGTGGTGACGGAAGTTGGTTCTAGCTGGGAGGCAGCACAGGGGAGGCTTCTGGGTGCTATGAATGTCCTCTATCTTGATCTGGGTAGTGATTCCATGAGTGTGTTTATTTTCTTGTAAATTGTCAAGCTGTACACTTAAGATTTTTGCACCTTATAGTATGTGTGGTATATTCAACAAAAACAACAAAAGTAAAGTAAGAGGGGTGCCTGGGTGACTCAGTAGGTTAAGCATCTGCCTTCAGCCGAGGTCATGATCCTAGGGTCCTGGTATTGAGCCCCAGGTTGGGCTCCCTGCTCAGCGGGGAGTCTGCTTCTCCCTCTGTCCCTCCCCCTTCCTTGTGATCTCTCTCTCTCTTTTTCTCTCCCTCTCAAATAAATAAATAATCTTTTTTTAAAAAATGAAAGAAAAAGCAACTGATATTTTCACTTTCCTGTTTTAGCCCCACGTAAAGCATTATAGGGAGTATTAGAAGAGCACAAGAGTCCCTATCTTTAAAGACTTGGGATATAGTTAAATAGCCAAGGCTAACACAACTACATTAAATAAAAATTGATACAAGGTATATTAGTTTCTTATGATTGCTATAACAAGTTACTATAAATCTGATGTCTTTAAACAACAGAAACTTATTTTTTCCACAATTCTAAAGGCGAGAAGGCCAAAATCCAGGTGTTTGCTGGGCCACACTCCCTCCAAAATTTCTAGGGGAGGGTCTTTCCTTGCCTCTTCCAGAGTAGCTCCCAGCATTCCTTGGCTTGTGGCAACATCACTCCAATCCCTGCCACTGTCTTCACGTGACCTCCTTCCTTGTCTGTGTCTCTGCACGCTTTCTCTTCTTTTCAGGACACCAGTCACTAGACTTAGGACCCACCCTAATCCAGGCCTCATCTTGACTAATTACATCTGCAAAAATGGATTATTCATAAATTATAAATACGTGCTGGATTGTTTGATCATTGGAATTCATAGGAAAATATGGTCCTATGATCCAAAAAAGTGAGAGGCAGTGTCCCTGGTCAGTGGGTCCTGGAGTTCTGCTATGGAAACAGCACGATTTGACTCGGGTGAGCAGCACAGCATGCTCCGGCGATGGAGGGGAGGGACACAGAGGCAGGCCGGACTGACAGGGAGAGTTCTGGCTGGGCAGTGGAAGAAAATGAGATTGAATAAATAGAGTGAAGCCAAGTTATGAGAGTCCTTGAAAGTCTAGCAGATGAATTTCGACTTGATCCTATAGGAAATAAGAAATGACTGTAAATTCTTGAGCAGAGCAGTGACATGGTGAAAGGAGTGTTTCAGGAAGATTATGTTGGTGACAGTACGCTGGATGGATTGGAGCCAAAAGGAACTGAAGGCTGATGTACTTTGTCTTTCTGTTCTGGATGAATCTATGGTAGCAAGAGATGTGAAGTTTAATTTTTAAAAAAGAAAATTTACCGCTAGAATTACTCTCCTAAATCTTAATAAACTTCCCAAGCTCATTCTGAAACAGAAAGTAGCCCAAGTAGCACTGCATTTGAAAATGCTAATTGCTCTCCAGTTTGAAATTCCTACTCAGGGAAGAATAGGCAAGAGCTTACCCTAGGTCCTTATTACTCAAAGTGCAGCATCAGAATCCCCTGGGACCCTGTCAGAAATGCAGAACCTCAGGCCCTATCCCAGACCTACAGCCTCAGAATCTGCACTTTTACCAAGATCCCCAGGGATTCATATGCCTTTGAACTTCATATTAAAGCCTGAGATGCACTGCCATGGTTAATTTCTGCTGACCTTCTATAGTTTGTGAAAATGTAGATATATAACTATTGCAACTGTTATGGTAACTTGAAAAAAAAATTATGAACTGTGTGCTTCCCATGACGAGGCTGTCACACCAGGCACTCGCCAGTCCCAGAGTGGTGGGGCTCGCTCACCCACTTCCCCGTCTCATGGGGAATAGCTGTTACACGGGTGAAACGGAGCATCTGGTTGCCTTGTGAAATGTGTCACTTAGTACGTGTAGTTGAAATTGAGACATCTGTTTGTTTCCTTACCATTCTGTGGACTCTTGCTCTGAAGTGACACTTTTTTTCTCATTTGAAATGTAGCTTCATCCTGCAGTGGCCTCATTGCCTTGCTGTGAAAGTATGAGAGAGGGGAGTACCAGACTGGTGCAGATAATGAAAATCAGCAGATAATCCACTTATCCAGAGCCCTGGCAGGACCACCTGCCTTGGGAACATGGTTCTAACCCAGCTGTGCAATTTTTTTCCCTGGCATCCACTCCCCAATTGCAAGTGTTGGTGGTTGCCCCAGGACATCAACAAAGTGAAGAGTATTTGGTAACTGTCCCTTCTGTCCCTGCTGCTAGGAGAAACTGAGTTTGCAAGACCACATGGAAACAGAGCTTCTCAAACTTTAATATATATACATATCACCTGAAGAGCTTGTGAAAGCACATTCTGAATCAATAGATTTAAAATAAGAACTGAGATCCTACATCCCTTTTTTTCTTTTCTTATAGCATTATTGAGGTGTAATTGACAAGTAAAAATTGTATATATTTAAGGTATACGACTTGATGTTTTGACATACTATACATTGGGGGAAAAAAATCACAATCAAGTAATTTACATATCCATTACCTCACATAGTTGCCATTTTCTCGTGTGTGTGCGTGCACACGTGTTTGTGTGTGTGTGGGGGTGGGTGGGTGGTGAGAACACTTAAGATCTACCCTCTCGTAAATTACAAGTATACAATACAGTATTGTTGTCTATAGTCACATTGCTATACATCTGATCTCCAGAAATTATTCACCTTGCATAACTGAAATTTTGTACTCTTTGACCAATACCTCCCTTTATCTCCCTGCATTTCTACAGGCTTGCAAATGACACTGGTGCTGGTGGTCTAAGGACCACACTTCAAGTAGCAAGGCTCCTTGCTTGGCAAAGTTACATCAGGCAAATAGAGAAATCAAGAGCAAAATGGAATCATGGTAGAAATATCTCTGTGGGTGGGAAGAAATAAAGTCAAAGATAAGAAGAGGAATGAAATGAAAGCATAGAAAAGGTAGTTAAAAAAAGAAAGTTGATAAAAAGAAGAATTTATAAAGATAAAAACGTCAAAAGAGTTTTAAATATATTAGAACTGGGTTAGTCTAGTAACCTAGAATCTGGTTAGCAATACTTCTACTAGAGACGTCCACAGCTAGCCACTCTTGATAGGGATTTTCAAATCCCTGGGCCAGCAGGATGGTAGGGAAAAAATATTGACTCTGGCAGGCAAGATCTTCCTCACTGATCCTGGACATCTGGTCACTAAATCTTTTAGAAGGCCAGATTAGAGATGGTGAATTGAAAACCCCTCCAGCAGAGGCACCAATAGTGATTTTTAAATGACTATGGAAGCTAGCCAAACTCTTGCCAGCAGAACTGCAAAACCACATTATGTATTCAATCTTGCAACTAGAAACAAAAGAAGAAATTTTACCAGACCCCATTTTTTTAAGACCCTGAAGCATTACAAGGGCAACAAAAGAGTGAAATAAAGACTGATTAATTCACTCAGAGGGCATCATGACTCAACTAGGTCAAGCAACTTTTAGTAAGATGACTTCCATCTGGTACTAGGGAATCTCCGCAACAAGCTTAACACTGAAAGCAATGACCGTGTATCCTGAAGATATTCACGGGATAATGACTTTCTAAACTGGACATTGGGCAATCAGCAGAATTTACACTTAGGTTTTTGTAATGAAGTAAGGAGCCACACATATTTAGCTCATAATTTGATTTGAGGTTTTATGAAACGCCTTCATCAGAAACTGAGGACATTTGTGACCATTTTGTATAGCTTGTCTGGAAACTTCTGTAAATCTCATGTTTTAGTAAAATATTTTTTGTTATTCTAAAAAAAAGAAAGAAAGAAAAGAAACTGAGGACAGTCCTAAACTCCACTCAAAACTTGTCTGTTAACAATGCTGCAAACAAAAGGGACAAACAACATAAAAATCAAAGATCAATCAACTGAGAGAAATCTCCCAATGCCATTGTCCCACCACCTAAATGCTGTGGCTATTAGGAGAAATGGGTGATGGAATCTGATTAGCAACACAACGTAAGCTGTCAGTAAAACTATCTTCCAATGGGAACAAGTTCTACTTAAATTGAATGCGGAATGTATTTACATGCCTTCTTATATATTCTGATTTTGCCTTTCCCAATTCAGCTTGAAGGCTAAAAACAGGCCCTGATCTATTTTACCCTGAGGAGCCTAACACGACAACACATCCTGTACCCTGATCCCGCCACAGCCAGCCCACGGTGGTGACTCTGTGTCTGGGCCCAACAGTGAGGCATGCTCCCTCCACCTCATCCCCTCGCTCACAGTCTCCCATGGGGGAGCTTTAATGGTGGGGAGAACCAAGTGGAATGAGCCACAAACTGTAGCCTCTCCTTCCTTCTCACTGTGCCTGGCAGAGGCAGCATGCGAGACCACCAGAGCCTTCAGCCCACTCTGTCTTGAGACATTCCCATAACCCAGTTCTTGATTCAGATGTGAAACTGATTAGAAGCCATGCCCTCATATCCAAAAACAGACACCGTGGCATCTAGCATGGAAAATGGGGGGCACCAGGAAGTGCAGCTGTGGTAAAGAATGGAGAGACCCAGGCAGAGCCCCACTCTCTGGGTTCAGATCTCAGTTCTACCACTTAGCAGCTTTGAGAAAAAAGCACAGCACATGACTTCTCTGAGCTTCTGTGTTCTCCTTTGTAGAGATCATGGTGCCCATATCATAAGGATTTGAGGATCAGATGAATATATTTTAAAGCAGCTAACACATGGCCACCTGTTCTATAGTTTTGTTTCCCCAAAGATATAGTGCAAGAAACAAAAATGGAAGGGAGCTTACAATTGGAATCAACAACTGTTCGCTTGTTTAAAAAAAGAAAAAAGCCATCTTTGTCTGAAGAGTTTCTTCTTTAAAAGGCAAAAATGTCCAAAACCTGTCTCTGCTGTTCTATATTCCTTTGAGACTAACTAGGTCCTCTTTTCCAAGGCCATTACGATTCTTCTGAGATCCTTGGACATTTTCTATTTGAGAATTTTATCAATCTTGAAATCTCTGTGGACATATTTGATGGATTACCTTAATGATTATTGCCACGAGTTAGGAGTCCTCTTACCTAGTATTGGAATCAAACTCTACGTCTAAAATGATGAGAAGTTTTCCTTTTCTTTCTTCATCCTTCTCCGAAAGCAGGACGTTAGTCCACTTTTCCCTGCCATAGCATCACAGACAGTGAATCAGAGTTCTCCCACCTCCTCCCAAGCACAGGGACAGCACTGAACAGATTGTGAAGGCTGCTTTGGGGGAGGAAACAGGCAAGTCACAGCCTCATGGCTTAAGGAGGGATTCACGCACTTGTGCTGGAAGTGGTGCTTGCCAGCAATGTACCAGACATGCTCGCGGTCCGGCAACAGAAGCTACACAGCATGCCTCCAGTGTCCAACACGTGGCGTCCCTCAGGCCAGCCCGTTCACCACACATGCCCTCATCCCCGGTCCCCATCTGGCCAGTCTTCACAACAGCTTTGATAACTTCATGCTCAATGTCTTGGGCCTTCCTGCCATGGGCTGTGGGACCTTATTTAGAGCCACTTCTTCCCACCGAGGAGTTAATCATATGTGTTTTCAACAATGCAACCATCTGGGCATCTGATGCCAGCCACCAAGTAATTAGTGGGAAATGTTGCAACATATCCAGGGATATTTAATAAATATTTCTCCAATGAATAAACAAGGCTCAGCAGCTCCATATTTGCTCACCTCACAAAAGAGTAATACAGACGCTTCCTATATTCCTCGGGGCCCCATACCTCCTCCCACAGTGTAGGTGTTAGCTATCTCCTAGGTTCCATCCTTGGGCTACTGCTCTTCTCCACTCCTCTCCCACTTCTCTTTGGCAATCTCATCTGTTGCTTCTGCTCTAAGTATAGCCTGTATTCCAATAATTGCCAATGTTCATTTCTAGTCCAAAGTACTTCTCTAACAGATGTGAAAATCCAACTTCCTAATGGTCATTTCCATTAGACATTCATGAACACCTCAAACTCCACACATCCCACATTGAATTCATTATTTTATCCCTAAAGTGTTCTTCTACCTTTATAGTCCCTCTCACTTGGTGGCCTCTCATCGACTTCAAAAATCCTGGGAGGGGCGCCTGGGTGGCTCAGATGGTTAACCGTCTGCCTTCAGCTCAGGTCATCATCTCCAGATCCTGGGATTGAGCCCCACATCCAGCTCCCCCGGCTGGCTCAGCGGGGAGTCTGCTTCTCCCTCTCCCTCTGCCTCTCCCCCTGCTTGTGTGCTCTGTCTCTCTGCCTCTCTCTCTCTCTCTCTCTCCCTCAAATGAATAAATGAAATCTTAAAAAAAAAAAAAGTCTGTTTCTTGATTTAAAAAAAAAAATCCTGGGAATATTGTTCAACTTCTCTAATTCCTGCCTCCATTCCCATTCAATCAGTTTAAAGTTCTGCTAATTTTACTTCCCAAGTATCATTTGAATCTGACCCCTCTCTTCCTTCCCAACTTCCCCAGCTCCGCCTCAGGCCTTCATCATCTCCAGTGTGGAGTGCTGCATTAGCCACCTAACTAATCTTCCTGCTTCCTGACTTGAAGCCCACAGAGACGTAAGAGTAATCTATATCAACACAAACCTGGCTCTGTTGTTCCCTTGGTTTTTTTCTCAATTTACTGTAAAACTCACTGAGGGGGAGGTGGGGGATTATGAACCAGGCTTCAAATAGCACACCCTCCTGACCTACTAGTTTTTCTCAAAGAGTTGTCAGGGAAAACTTGATTTTTATATGAAAATAACCACTGTCATATAATGGAGTACAACACAGAATTTGCATTAAGCCTGATTATAACATTTGGAAACCAGAAGTCCATTATCTCTATGGCCCCTACCTGTGTGGTAATATAACTTCCTTCCTTCACAAAGTTCCATTTATTATTTCTTATCATTTTCAAGGGATATCTCCCATGTAGTCCACAGAAACCAGGAGTTTTATGTTTTAGTCACTACTGTAGTCCCAGAGCCTAGAATAGGATCTGGCGTGCACTAGGCACTCAAAACATATTTATTGAATAAATAAATGCATCCACTAACCAGTTTTCCAGCTGCAGCCACCACAGGGCTAGATGGCTACCTGTTCTTTCCCTTTTCCTCTGATTCCCACCTTCCACCTCTGTAGCCTGCACAGCCACCCAGAGAAACTTCCTGGCTACCACACACCATCAAGTGTACACCACTGTTCATGCCAAAGGGGTAATCCCAGAATGAAACTGGGTTCCATGAAGACACAGGAAGATGGCCACCTAAGCTCTAGAGCAGAGCCATGCCTGAAGTCCCAAACACCCTCGAGTTTCCATCAATTCCTGACCCCACTTTTTCTACAGAGGATTTAAAATCAATCCATAGGACCCTATAGATTCCATCCCAAACTTTCTTTCTTGACAACAGTTATAAGATAAAGACATCATACGTAAAAATGGGAGCAACCTTGTGGGGCCTGAAACTAATAGAATTTCTGTAACCCTCTGTAGGCAAAAGAATACAAAATTACAAATGCAAAGCCAGATGGAAAACTGAATATTATTTGTATTGAGAAAAATCACATCAAATTACAAATACTAAAGAGTCAAAAAGCAGGCTATCAAAAAAACAGAAAAAAAATAACATCATATTTAGTTTATTAACTGCCTGATACCTTTCAAATACCTTCGCTATGTGTTTCCTACTTGTTAGTTGCATGGTCTTGATCACCTCTTCATATGACAATGATTTTGTCAAAGTTTTCGTAGGGAGAGGAGAAATAGAATTCCATCTTTTCTTTGCCACAGTTGATCAATATTTGTTTTTTATTACTGGTAGCTGGGCCTCCTAAAACATGCTACATGATACACAAACTCTCCCTGCATTGCTACCAACACAGAATTTCTGATAAATACTATTTTGCATGATTCCTGTTCACAAAACAACATGTGGTATGTTTATAACTGTATACGAAAGAGCTTCTATTTCAACTAGACATCAGTGAGAATCGAAACTTTTGCTTATAGTTTAACACATTGGATGACTGGAAGAATTTTCCACAGAAGAGCTTCTGGCTTCTGACTGTTTCAAATCTTGTTTTTCCTCTATCCACATTCCTTTTGTGCCAGGACTGTGGAACACATTCATTATCATCTTACAAACTCTGGCCCCACCCTGATGTCACAATGTCAGCTGAGTTGACACAATAGGCCATACCAGCATTCCCAGGAGCCATTTCTACACCAAGACAATCAGTAATAGCTTAATTATACATGGACAACTGAGAAACACCTAAAAATATCCCACTAACCCCTCCCCCCAAAACATACTCAACCTGACTTCCTCTTATCCAAATCCCAAAAATGTCTGCTGCTAGTTTTATGCTACTTGCCACAGGGGAAGGCGAGATGCAGTGGAAGTCAGAGGACAGAGTGTACTCCTATCTGAATGCAGTTAAAATAGCTAACATCTGGGGCGCCTGGGTGGCTCAGTCGTTAAGCATCTGCCTTCGGCTCAGGTCATGGTCCCGCGTTGTGGGATCGAGCCCCGCATCGGGCTCCCTGCTCAGCGGGAAGCCTGCTTCTCCCTCTCCCACTCCCCCTGCTTGTGTCCCCTCTCTTGCTGTCTCTCTCTCTCTCTGTCAAATAAATAAAAATAATTTAAAAAATAGCTAACATTTGCAAATTTTACAAAAATATATGACCATGTGAACACACTTGTGGGGCTTTGGAACAGGCCCAGCAAGTGGGAGTTCTGAAGCTTAAGCTTCATTAACTTCAAGAAAATCCATTTCTAATCACTGCATTTACCAGACTGTCTATTAATTAATTAATTATGCCTGTTTCCCTCCCCAGAGTCTGAACTTCTTTTTTTAAGATTTTATTTATTTATTTGCCAGAGAGAGAGAGAGCACAAACGGGGGAGTGGCAGGCGGAGGGAGAGGGAAAAACAGGCTCCCCACTGAGCAGGGAATCTGACGTGGGACTCAGTCCCAGGACTCCAGGATCATGACCTGAGCGGAAGGCAGATGCTTAACCAACTGAGCCACCCAGGCATCTCCAGATTCTAAACTTCTTAAAAGTGGTATTATATCCTATTCATCTTTTCATCTCCAGTACTTAACACTGTCTGGCACATAGTAGGCACTCAATAAATGTGTGTTACCTGCACTGAACTGAGATGGCAAGAAGCGAACATTTAACAGTGGCCACCTAGGTCATTTTTAAGGCATTAAATCATTTCCTGCCCTAGAAAGAAAAGCAGGCTGGTGTCAATCAGACATTTTGCATTTAGTGAAAGGTGACTGACCAAGCACAAGCCTAACAAGGGAAAAACAATGCATTGACCTAAAACATGAAAAACTCATGAATCTCAAGCTGCCTTTCCAATAGGCAGTATTATGCCCATCTGGCCAAAGTACTGAAGAATTGTCAGCCTAGCAAAACAGCATGTGCCTAGACCAAAGGCAACAGAGTGACAAAAGGACTTACAAATCAGTTGTAAATGAGATTTGGTAAATGTTTTCATGTGCTTTGATTACATTTCTAGTCTATTCATTTAGCAGGTATTTAGTGAGTTCCTGCTATATTCCAGGCATTGTGTGTTAGGGCCTACAACAGGAGTCAGAGAGTATACAGCCTTATGGAGGAGACAGACATTAGTTAAATTGAAACTTTTGCACTAATAGCATGATAATTACAAACTGAGATAAGTCCTGAGAAGGAAAGGAACCAGACTCCATGAGAACATAAATGAAGGGCCTTGACCTATGAGTTGATTAAAGATAGCTTCTCTAAGACACAGGCACTCAAGCTGAGGTTTAAAGGATAAAAAGCCCGGGTACCTGGGTGGCTCCATCGGTTAAGCATCCAACTCTTGAATTTGGCTCAGGTCATGATCTCAGGGTGATGAGATTGAGCCTCATGTAGGGCTCCGCACTCGGTGGGGAGTCTGCATGGGATCCTCTCTCTCCCTCTCCCTCTGCACCTCCATCCCACACTAGCACTCCCTCTTCCTCTCTTTCTCTAAAATAATAAATAAATAAATATTTTTAAAAATAAATAAAGGATAAAAAAGAATGAACTAGTTGAAAAGGATCAGCAAGAAAAAGAGGGTATCTAGACAGAGGAACAGAGTACGTGTCACTGTCATGGTTGGAAAGAGCTGGAGATTATCCACTGCCCTTCCTAATCCACTCTCCACCCTTCTCTACCCTGATCTGGACCCCAAAAGGTTAACGTCTATGTATCACTTAGATCCTTTGCCCTCTGGATTCTACTAATGTTCAGCCAATTGTTTGAGGCATTTAATCTCCTGGTTCTCTTCCTGCCAGATCCTTGGGTTAGCAATTGTTGTGGCAGTTTCTCTAGGAGCACAGCTCCTGTCGGGTAGTCTTATCCCATTGCTACATGCAAGGGCCATCTCAGGAACCTGAAATCATTCCTTCCTAAGACACCTACAGGGACCTACATTCTTGGTAACAGGTCTCAGCTCTCAGATGCATCATCATCTCTTGTTGCTTTCCCTTAACCCTGACTATACCTTTGTACATAGTTCCTCATAATCTCTCCTCAACCACATAGCTTGAATGTACCAGCTGGTTCCTGCTGAGAATGTGATAGAATATGTATAAAAAAAAGAAAGACAATAGTGGTAGTGGAAATAAAGAGACTGGTGCAGGATACAGCTAGAGATCTCCAGAGAAGCCAGACTTTCCAGGGCCTTCTAAGCCACTTTGAGAATTTGGATATTTATCCTAAGAGCGGTGGACAAATACTGAAGGGTTTTAAGCAGAAGGGACATAATAGGGCTTGCTGTTTTGGTCAGAGTTAGACAAGAGTGGGTTGAGAAATAAGTGGGAAGTAAGGAAATGGCAATAACAAGGATTGTCATTAGTCATAAGAAGTTTGGCTTTGAAGGAAGGAAAATATTAGGGCCATAGCTAAAGAAGGGATGTAGGATTAATGGAGAGTTTATTAAAAGGTAAAAGAGAAAGAGAGAATGGGAATGTGCCCGTGGGGGAATATAGTAGAATGTGCATGAAAGAGATGGGCAATGGTTAGCGTACAGGTGTTAGAGGATAAGAAAAAGCACAGTAATGGCACTGGCCATAAGTAGAAAGAGGAGCCCCTGTCCCAACTGTAAGGGAAGGGAAGAGAATGAATGGAAATGTAAGTCCTTGCATTTGCATAAGTGTTAGGTGGCAGGAAAATTGATGGTAGGGTTCTCTATTGGTTGTGAACTTTCTTTGTAAGACAGAGGGAAAGGATATTTACCACTGAGAGTCAAAGAAAAAGTTAGGGGGAGGAGGAGGGAGATGAGAGGATTTTTGTTTTTGTTTTTGTTTTTTAAGATTTTATTTATTTATTTGACAGAGAGAGAGAGCACGGGCAGTAGGAATGGCAGAGGGAGAAGCAGGCTCACCACTGAGCAGGGAGACCAATGTGGGACTCGATCCCAGGACCCTGAGATCATGACCCGAGCCAAAGGCAGATGCTCAACTGACTGAGCTACCCAGGCACCCAGGAGATGAGAGTTTTGCTAAAGTAGAGATGATTTAAAATATTTGTTGTTAAGAGTGGACATGTAGGGGTGCCTGGGTGGCTCAGTCAGTTAAGCGTCTGCCCTCAGCTCAGGTCATGATCCCAGGGTCCTGGGATCGAGCCCCACGTGGGGCTCCCGGCTCAGAGGGGAGTCTGCATCTCCCTCTCCCTCTGCCCTCCCCCCTAGCGCATGCCCGCTCTCTCTCTTTCAAATAAATAAATTAATTAAATTAAAAAAAAAGAGAGAGTGGACATGCAACTTGAACTAGAAGAGTGTAGTAGGAGTGCCAAGCAGTTTTGGGAACACTTTTGAGTTTGATTATTGACATACATGCTCCCCTCCCCCACTCTACTAGCATGGATCATGACCCTACCCTACCAGTGGATATAGGACTGAGACTTGAGTTATTGGTCCAGGGATGAGCATGTGACCCACATTAGGCCATTCAGAGTATAGCCTAAAATTTTCACTACCAGCAGGCGCCTGGGTGGCTTAGTTGGCTAAGCGTCTGCCTTTGGCTCAGGTCCTGATCCCAGAATCCTGTGATCGAGCCCCACATCGGGCTCCCTGCTCAGTGGGAACTCTCTTTCTCCCTCTCCCTTTGCCCCTCTCCCTGCTCATGCTCACTCTCTCTCTCTCTCTCTCAAATAGATAAATTCCTTAAGAAAAAAAAATTAAAAAGTAAAATTTTCACTACCATTGTCAAGAAAGACATTCTTTCCCTCCCATTGTTATTAAAAGTACACAAATAATGTAAACTTAGTTAAGGCTGCTAGACGTGATCTTTTCACCAAGCTGGAAAGAAAGCAGTGCCCTGAGGATACTGCTTTAATATCTAGAGCCAGCCATGCCTAAAGCCTGACCACTTCTTTAGCTTTTCACTACATAAACTGATAAATTTTCACTTTCCTTAAGCTAGCTTAAGTTGGACTTCTGTCTAATTGTACATTAACTACATAGTAATTATAAAATTTATAGTCCTACCAATCTCTCACCTCACTGTCTCCAATATGCTTCACTGCTTGAACATAGGTGTGGAAAGATATAAGTGGTTATCAAAGTTTATGAAGGAGGAAGATTTTGCCAAGAAAGTACAATAAGAGAAAGGTACAAGAGGATCAGCATAAACCACGTGGCCAACTCTCTTTCTTTTAATCTATATACCTGCAGTGAGGATTACAACTGGATGACCCATATATTCAAGGTTAAGTCCCCAGTGATAAAAATCTAATCTGGTCACCCCCACCGACCCCCCTATCTCCAACACCATTCTCACTGGCCAAGGCAAAGAGATTCCTGGCAATACTACGTCCAATGCAATCGAGGCTTCTTCTGGAGAGACATGCTACTGATATAAAGGAAGGAAGAACAGAAGGGGGAACCAAAAGAGGTGGGGATAGAGAATATAAAATAACTCTAAAAATTTGAACAGATCAGCCTCTTGTGTTTTCAGATATAACAGAAGTAACAGTCAGCAATTGTTGGAATCAAGACAAAGTGTGAAGGTTAGTCTCACCAAGTGCCTACTCTTCAGAACTTCTTATCAGAGAGCAGAGGAAAGTTCATTCGTCCATGAATCATCCTCACTTGTGCCTGGCAGTAAACTTCTAATAATTTATACATCCCATCTGGACGCAACTTAAAGAACTAATTACCAGTGATCCCAACTAATACCTAGTAAGATTAATGGATGAGGGTCTTAAAAATAGGGCCAACAGGAGCCCCACACTCAGCATGACTACAAACAGACAGTTTTCCTGTGATATAAGCAGATGGTATTTAGAGCTTCTAATGTGATACAAGTGAAAGGCAGTCCTCTTGTTGAGTAAATTATTTAAACTTCACTCCAAGATCAATAATTTAATTTAAAATGTCACTTGTATCTTTGCATTATCACCTCTACCTTTTGAAACTGAGAACATAAAGAAGTTTTGAAAGGAGGAAAGGCCATCTGGCCCACCCTAGTTACTACTCATGGTTAATTATTATTAATATTAATAATTTTACATAAAAGCAACACAAACCTTGAGGCTTGAAGTCCTTCAGCAGACATTATAGATCAGGTAAGTCTTGCCAAGCCACAAAGCCGGGGAAGTAATTAGCTAGTAAATCCCACTGAAAAAAAGTATTTAATCAAAATAAAAGTTGAGCTTCTGTACAGTATGTAATGACCTTTTCCTGAAAGACCATATATTTCCTAGTCCCATTTTCATACCAGATCCAATTCCCATTGCCCTTTGAAGTCAAAGTCACCTTTGTACACAGAAGGTACAGATAAAAACTTGGAAGCAAACGGAGAAGAGAGTTCTAGTTTTATCCTAGCTAGCCTGGTGGGCCATCATTCTTCCTTGAAAAGCACATCGATGGTCATTTTAAAATCATAAATAAGTTGTCTTATTAATGCCTTTCTTTAAAATTAGGCTTTGCCTTAGTGTATCTGCTTTGATTATTTTCAAAATATTTCTCGTAGATAACAGCAGAAACTTCATGCCATCTCACACTGAAGATCAGAGAATTTCTGTGACTTGACCCATTGTACTATTAGTAATCAGGGTTTACATGATCTTTGTGCATTATTCCAACCCCTGAATCAACTATTCTCAAACTCTTTTGTTTCCTATGTATGTTTTTCCATTTTTTTATTTTATTATGTTATGTTAATCACCATATATTACATCATTAGTTTTTGATGTAGTGTTTCCTGTGTACTTTTTTTCTTTTTAATTCACAATATCCATGTCTTTATAGCTAATATTCCACTAATGGTAGACATACAAAAATTCTAAAATGTATCACACTGGTAATATTCTTGCAAAATAATTTAGAGCACAGAATGAGAATGAGACAATTTCTTCATCTATAAACTGGGAAAAATAATCTTATGAGCTAATATAGAGAAAGCACCTGGCCCAGTGCATGACACAGTGTTTCCTAAATAGTAATAATTATCGTTAACATAGTTTTAGCTCTTTCCCCTCTTCCTTTGATCTACTTTTCCATATTTCCTCTCACTGATTTGAGATGATTTGTTCTTACATATCTCCCAGCAACCCAGAGAATTATTATCCCATGATAAGCATTATTTACTTTTCTCCTTTTCTTTTTAAAAAGGTCCCACAAAGCCTTTCTTTAGACCCAACTCTTACTGATTATTGTCCAGTCTCTTCTGTTCCTAAATAACCTCCAAAGCTCTTTTGCAATTCTATTCTTGAAGAACATCTGCCCTGCGTCACTGTCACCACACACCTGCGTTTTCACTGCACCCCCTGGGAAGACCCGGGGGCTCCTCCCCACCTGTATGAGCTACAGCACTTACTAACTGCACTTGCACTTGTTCCTCTCTTAACTCAGTAATCTACACACTTGCAGTCAGGTGGAGATTCATCTCCCACGAGTGGATTTTCCACCCTTCCCACCACAGCGCTGCTCCCGCCAGTGCCCTTCTGGCCTCCACTACTTTCGTGCTGTTTAAAACGGAAAAGGAAGGGGTGCAAGATCGCTGAATCAAAAGGAGGCAGCATCTAAGCCCAGTTCTGATTACAAGTGTCAGGTTTTTTCTGAAATATTTCTGGGGAGTGAGAGAACAAGCAGATTTATAGGGTACATACTTCACTGGTTTTTATTTTGGTGGTGCGTGTAGATGAGAAAAGATTAAAAGCCCAAACAAATGTCTAAATCACTGTGCACACTATTGCAGTACATCTCCCAGCCCCAGGCACCACAGACAGCCCCCTATGGGCCCTGGAAATGTAAGGGGGAAAGGTGCCAAAGAATTAGGGGGGAAGTTCCAAATTGTCAAAACTGTATTTCAGGAGAAACAGTGATTCCATTTTTAATATGAGTTTTCTTTGAAGTTTTAAGTACCCAAAACTAAGTCAAAGGTTTGGGTATGGCGTGATTCAAGGTATGATTTATACTGAAGTGGGAGGACATGGGGTGTTATTTCTTCCAGAAATACGAGTCTAGAGGAAGAACAGTACAGCGATTAGAGAACAGAGTTTTGAAAATCATGGTTCTGAATTCGAATCCCAGATGGAGCACTTTCTAACCAAGGGAAATCAGACAAGCTCCTTAATCTCTCCAACCCCTCAGCATCATCTATGAAATGGGGGAGTTAACACTTTGCCCTTAGACGTAAATAGTGCAGGGTATATAGTGCAATTTGCTGTCATTAAACTAGTTGATAGCAACTACTGTGTAAAATTCACTCTGCAGAGGAAAATGGTGGTCATAAGCACCTACAATTATAGCTAGTGTTCCGCTACTAACTATGCCTACATAATGGAGTTTCTATTTCACTGAGAGTAACAGTGGGGGTAGAGGAGCCTTCCCCAACTTTTCAAATGACACCAAACAAGGAGTAGCTACTTTTTCCACCTGAAATCGAGTCTCCCTTCTATATCTACATCCGAATCAGTCCCACTCACCCTTGGCATCCAACATCTCACCACTTTTCTTTCCTTCCCAACTGGTGAGGTTCCTGCCTTTGACACTGGTTTCTATTTCAGTGTGCTGAACCAGCGTCCACCGTATGCCTCCCCCTCTCCTATACAAAAGAATCCAGCAGTCAGTTGCAAAGGAAAGCTGTTTATTTCCAGGGACTTGGGGGATGGTGTAATAATAAGGGTCAGATTACATGTGTGATCAATTTTGGCCTTTTGCACGTCAATTAACATATCGCACTTGGATGTTTTATTGATGGCAAAATCCTATAGTGGGATGTTATTATGCTCATATTTTAATGTCTTAGGGGTCAGCATCTTGCACACAGATATCCACTGGCATATATTCAAATGCAGGATTGCTAGCTTTATCATTTTAAATGATTTAAGCCAATGAAAGGACACTCCATTTGTTTGCTCAATAGTCAATTGAAATGGAAATGGTTAGCTGAGTGCATCTCCCTTGAAAGTCTCTTCCCCTCTAGTGCCAATTACAGAATATGAAAGGTGCACTCCGCACACCTTGCTCAGGATAATAAATCACTAAATTGGAAGCTTCAGTTACCTTGCTGATTTTGATAAGAAAATTAATAGAATTAGCAGCTTATCTGCCCTGCCAGGAGATTCGCATTATGAAAAAGAAGAAAAGGAAAGAAAAAAGAATGAAAAAGAAAAGAGAAAGGAAGAAATCTGTTTCCATGGCTCGGGCTGCCTGGTGACAGAGAGACAGTTTGGATAGTTTCCTTTGGCCCCCTGTGGTGATAAAGCTCTGCAGAAAACAATGCAAGAAGCACTATCAATTATTGTCTACTTGTTCTGCTTTCATGCATAATTAAAGCTGGACAAAGCCGGCGCTGGATCAGACATTAAATCAGGCTGCATCGAGGAGAGTCCAGCAGCGGTCCTATGACTGATAAACAAAAATTCTCAACAGCCCAAAACTGAAGTGATGAGATTGAGATTATTCTCCAAAAGAGGATTTACAGTCTTGCATTTTCTTGGCGAGGGGATGGCTCCTCTTCTTTTTTGTCTAGGGAAGGGTAATTGCAATAAAACTGCTGCTCTCAAACCCGAATGAAAAGACAAGAGTCGTTTGTTTAAAAAAAAAAAAAATCCTTAGTAGCCTTCCCCCTGCTCCTTTTTTCCTCAAATATATATGAAAATCTGTAATTATTTCTTTGAAAAACATTTTTCAACAGCTGTAAATGATAATGAGCCAATCACTGTGTGTTCTTTTTCTCCAGCAGCTGCAGAACTCCCCATTCAAAGCAATTAATTGATATTTGCAAAGTGCTTTGAAATTGAGAAGTGGAGGCTCCTAAGTGCTAAATAGTGTTCTTATTGCTGCTGCATTAGGAATTAGGAAAACCAGCCCCTCTTCAGACAAGCCCCAAAAGAACAGCGTAATTCCAAGTGTCTAAAACAATCATCCAAAACTCCAAGGCACCCAAAAAAAGATTCAGAGTAGCAAACCTTTTTAAGAAACATCAGAGGGTAATTGCTAAAGATAACTTCACTGGAAATTATATTTCAAGTGTTGAACAGAGTAAAGCTTTAGCTGTCTGCTACATTTATCATTTCCACACATTTTATACTACTGCGCCAGCTTGCACCACACTTGTTCCTAAAATGTACTTCTCAAGCAATATACATTTGAGAAGATAGTGCTTGTTTGTACAATATGTCCAAATTAAGACTTTCATAGATCATCAGGCCAACTTCAAGAAGATTTCTCATTGTATTACTGGGGGTGGAAAAATCACTCTACTAAACCAAAAGATACTCTAGATTATCTCAAATGGTTCCTATTTCCGGGCAATACACAGATTCTAGAAACGCTCGAGCATTAGATATTGCTGTGGTTTCCAGCAGACTTCACTGTTTTCATTCAATGCTTCAATTTTTAAAAAATCTTTACTGATACAGACACCTCTGTTATCTACATCGTCAACAGTGTTGGGCATAAGAAGGGCTGGTCCATTGACAGTATATGTTTCAAAGCACAAAGTAAAAGAGAATCTTTATAGAGATATCTCACAGAGATAGCTACAATTGAAATATTATTTCTTGGGGTAATAACTCTACAGATGGAGTCATAAACCTGCTGGCATCCATTGCTGTTAAAAAGAGCTATGGGTAGCAAAATTCTGTCCCAATCACTGACCAAGCACATGGATAGGTTTTCTCTCCCCTGATCCTGAAAAGCAGCCGTTTGTTTAAACATCCTATGTTGCTAAGCAATTAATTTTGGACCATCCCACGCCATTTCTTTACGGAGAAATGAAGAACATTACAGATGGTTAGCACCGTCCAACAATGCTCACACACACATTTTGAAACCAAAGATAGATATTTATGAGTCAAACAATGAAATTAGTGAGCATGTATTTAGCAATACATAACACCTCTGCAGGGGGAAAAAAAATCACAGACTACAACATGATATCTGTATATAAGGCAATCTGTTAATTTTGATGCCATTAAAACAAAAATTGCAATCCATGCAGTTTGTTTTTAAAAGCTGTATCCAAGGGGCCACTGGGTGGCTCAGTCGTTAAGCACCTGCCTTCGGCTCAGGTCCTGATCCCAGGGTCCTGGGATCGAGCCCCGCATCGGGCTCCCTGCTCCGCGGGAAGCCTGCTTCTCCCTCTCCCACTCCCCCTGCTTGTGTTCCCTCTCTCGCTGTGTCTCTCTCTGTCAAATAAATAAAACCTTAAAAAAAAAAAAAAGAGCTGTACCCAAGCTTGGCACTCTTAATTATAAGAAGAATAATTTTTTTTTTCAAAATAGATGGCTTCAGTAAAGATTTTGAACACTAGGGAATTTAAGGCTTTAAAAAAACAATTTTCCTATTTTCAATTTAATTGTCCAAACAACACTACAAAGTTTTATAAATTTAAAGCAAGAACCGGTGGGCTCCTTTTTCCTGTCGTCCTGGCTGTCCCAAGTTTGGCAAACAGGGCCACACTTAATCTCTAATAGTGCAAGAGTTGCCAAAAAAGGCCAATGAATGACCCTTCGGAACTACGCACAGGTTAAAGTGAAAAAAAAAGGGAACTAGTATTAGAGTTCCTCCCATTCCGAATTACTCAAAACTCCTAAAGTAGCTCCCCCGAACAAGAGCTCTGTTTCTGATCATATGCTTAGAATATTTATGTCCTTTCTCCTAACATACTTTATACTAGTGTCTCTCATACAGACCAGTGGTTTTATTTAAAATGCTGAACCTAAACAATGTTGACAGTGCCCTCGTCTATGGAGAATTACCTAACCAACTTTTCCTCCAATCGAATCTAAGTTTTAGTTTAAGATGATGGAGCTATGTTTTAGTTTAAGATCACATAATCATGTAACCAAAAAAAAATGGGATTTGAGAGAGAAAATAGGAAACTAATTTTGATACAAAATTAATTTGGGGCCAGGCACTTTACAGTGATAATCTGATTTAGTCCTCACAGTACTACAAGAAAGGTATCAATGCCCATGTTTCAAAAGTGAGAAAACTGAGGTGCTCAGATTAAGAATTGTGCTCGAGAGAGCACAGAGAGGACACTGAGCTGTGAACTGAGGACTGTGTAACTCCAAAATACATGCACTCCCATCCTACAAAGCCATAGAGTCACCCTTCCTGCTGCACACCAAACAACTTTTTAAATTCATCCGTCCATAGCAAATCACCTGCAAAATTAGCAGCATCGGTGTTTGGTGTAGTTAAGGGACTGCGCTTTCCATCATGATTTCCTTAATAAAGAACCACTGGAGTTTACTTTTAACTAATAAAGAAACTGCAAGTGGCTGGGTGGCATCACCCAGGTGTCTGACTACTCATCCCCTGAAACATTTTCCCAAATAGCAGCAAATGAATCCGGCTTCAAGAACAGTTTTCATCCATTCCTGGATGAGCATACCTTTGAAGACTTAGCACGTTTGTTCTGCACTAATAATAAAATTAGATTATACCTATTTCATATAGGCAATAAAAAGCTAATCCCTCATAAGGCAGTCTAATAAGTTCTTTTTTTAAACCATGAATCAACTAATCTGCTGACCAAGAAATCTCACAAACGCCTAGTGAACACTTCTCCTTACCTCATAATTTACTTCCTGCCTCTGTTCATTTCCCACAGATGAACTCAAATCACACATGAAGCATGTTGAACTCATAAATTTCAGTTGACCTATAATTTGTGATGCCAAAAAGTCAATACAACAGAACTAGATTCTTCCTTCATAAGCTCAAAAACTCAGCAGGTTCATTAAAAACAAACAAATGAACAAACACCTGTTCTAGAAATATGTCAGCATGTTCAGTCATACCTAGATCTTGTTTGCTTTGCTGCATCTACAGTGAAGAGGCAAGAGAAAAATTTAGTGAGTGATATACACTGTCTCAAAATTCCCTTTAAAATAGAGCTAAATAAGAACAAAGATAAAATAATCCTCTTAAATCCTCTGGAAATTGTGAAGGGTTTAATTCTGGATTGTGACTCTCAGCCCAGAATCTCTTTAACCACACAAATAATAATGACTCTCAGTGCTCTTCCACTATCAGCCAATGTCATTTTTAGGGCAGAACTGGTTGCCCTGGTTGACCCTGATAGGGCTGCTTTTACACAGAGCTAAAGAGTTTTCCACCCACAACTTTAATGAGTGCCACTGTGAAAAGTTGATTTGTGTCTCCCCTCCAGCCCCCAAATTCATATGTTGAAGTCCTAATCTCTAGTACCTCGGAATGTGAATTTATTTGGAAATAGGGTCTTTACAGAGGTCATCGAGTTAAAATCAGTTCATTAAGATGAACTCCAATACGGCTGGTGTCCTTATAAGAAGGGGAAATTTGAACATACATAAGTATATCCATATATTTGGCTATACATAGATATAGACACAAACAGAAGGAAGACAGTGTGAAGACCCACAGGGAGAAGAATGGCTATGTAACTGGAGAGATGTATCTGCAAGTCAAGAAAGGCTAAGGATTGCTGGCAAACCCCAGAAGCTAGAAGAGTCAAGGAAGGATTCTCCCCTAGAACTGCTGGAGAGAGCACAGCCCTGCTGACACCTTAATTTTGAACTTGTGGACCCCATAACTGTGAGACAATAAAGTTCTTCTGGGTTTTGGGGTTTTTTTTAAGATTTTTTTTTTAATTTAGTTTAAAGAGAGAGAGCATGAGCAGAAGGAGCAAAGGGAGAGGGAGAGAGAGAATCTCAAGCAGAGTCCATGCTGAGCACAGAGCCCGATGCGGGGCTCAATCCCTCAACCCTGAGATCACGACCTGAGCTGAAATCAAGAGTTGGACATTTAACTAACTGTGCCACCAGATGCCCCTCAAGTCTTTCTGTTTTAAGCCGTGGAGTCTTTGGTTCCAACAAACCTAGGAAACTAATACAGCCACCATCATGCTTCCATTCCCTCAATGTGTATTTTGCCTGGGAAAAGAAAACATATTTCAGGGGTGGAAACGAATTCCAACCCACATGCCAATGCTGATGAAGTGTTAGGGACTCCTGGAGTGCTGTGTTGCACAAGGTTCTCAGGGAAAGCCCAGGATCAGCAAAAAAGTACACCATAACAGCGTATGTTGGGTAGCAAAGACACACATTGATATTAAGCCACGCATGTGCCATGATGACGTTAAATCTTTACCAGTCATCAATCCCTTAGTGTAAACTATTTTCTCAGAGTCTTTCCAATAGGCTAGTTGACAGTAGAATCCAGAGGAGATGATTCAAAAGTAAGTTTAGAGAAACAGATGTCCCGAAGAAAGCAGGCCTGTGAGAGAGCCCTGCGTAGCCTGGGATTGCATGAAGACCCTGCAACCCCAGAGATCCAGAAAGGTTGTTCAGAAGAAAGGAGAAAAGATCACCTCTTTATCTGTATCACAGTTTTGTCCAGAGAGCCCTGCTGCTTATCAGTATCAAGCTATGTGTCTGTCATTAATAGACCCAAAAGCATTAGATTCCTATCAAGTTGTGTTCAATGGCTATCATTATAAAATACAAGGAGGTATTTTTGTCACACTGTAGTTCCATATTAATTACTGCATATCACAGTAATTTAAAAATTGGGCCACTGGTGCAAGAAAATATAAGACCCACATTTATAAGGAAAAATTATATAATAAGGTTATATTTCAAATCAAAGGAAGTGGATAGATATTCAATAAAGAGTGGTGAGTCAATTTCCTAATTACGCAGAAAGAATTAAGCCAGATCCTTACCTTCACACAATAGAGAACAAAAAATCCAGATGAATTAAGAGTTTAAAAATCAGGGCACCTGGGTGGCTCAGATGGTTAAGCATCTGCCCTCGGCTCAGGTCATGATCCCAGAGTCCTGGGATCGAGTCCCACATCGGGCTCCCTGCTCAGTGGGGAGCCTGCTTCTCCCTCTGCTTCTCTCTCTCTCTCTCTCTGTCTCTCATGAATAAATAAATAAAATCTTTAAAAAAAAGAGTTTAAATCAAATTTATAAAAATATAGGTAAAAGTATCCAACAATATTTTTATAACCTTAGTTTGGGAAGGCCTTTCCAAGCAAGATCCAGGGGCCTAAAGTAAACACCTGATAGATTCAACCAAGTAACAAAATTAACTATTTCTAGAATTTAAAAAAATACTACAAAAAGGGTTAAGGATAAATAACAATCTGGGATAAATCGTAAACATATGTGTAAATCTAAGTGAACACAGATAATTGCAAAAACAATTATTGTAAAAGAATAATAATACTGCCTTCTAGAGTTCAAAATATATGCAGCATTACGACATGACAACAATAGCAGGCAAGGACATTAAAATAGTTCCTATAATTGTTTCTCATGCTCAAAAAATTAAGTACAGACAGGGAACTTATTGAGAGACCCAACCTGAGGGGCACCTGGATGGCTCAGTCAGTTCAGCATCTGACTCGTGATTTCGGCTTAGGTCATGATCTCAGGGTTGGGCTCCATACGCAGTGGGGAGTCTGCTTGAGATTCTCCCTCTCCCTCTGTTCCCCCACGCTCTCGCTCTCTCTCTCTCTATCTCTAAAACAAATAAATAAATCTTTAAAAAATAAAAAGACCCAAACTGAGTTTTAGAGATGAAAACTACAATGTCTCAAAGGAACATACACTAAATGGGACCAATAGCAACTTTGATGAGGGGGGATAGAAGACTAGTTAACTTAAATATATCCTAACAGAAACATTCCCAGATGAAACACAGACAGAAAAAAGAATTCCAAAAAGAAATAAAGAAAAGAGCATCCGTGTGCTGGTTAAGCAGCCTAACAAATATGTAACTGGGGTCCCAGGAGAAAACAAAAGAGAGGGGGTGCCTGGGTGGCTCAGATGGTTAAGCGTCTGCCTTCAGCTCAGGTCATGATCCCGGGGTCCTGGGATCGAGCCCCGCATCGGGCTCCCTGCTGGGCGGGGAGTCTGCTTCTTCCTCTGCCTCTGCCTCTATCTCTCTCTCTCTGACTCTCATGAATAAATAAATAAAACATTTAAAAAAGAAAAAAGAAAACAAAAGAGAGTTAATTCTGGGAGAGAGAACAGTTGAAGAAATAGTGGTCAAATGTTTTCTAAATTGGACAAAAATTATACACTCACAGATCCAGCAAGCTCAAGGAAACACAAGCACATGAAACATGAAGAAAACTATGCCAAAGCACATGATAATCAAATTGCTTGAAACCCATGATGGAGAACATCCTAAAAGCAGCCAGATTTCAAAACACCTGTCACATACAGAGGACAAGGAAAAGGGTGACTGCGGATTTCTCATTTCAAACCATGCAAAGAAGAAAACAGCGGAGCAACGTCTTGAAAGTCCTAAAAGAAAAGAATTGAGCTAGAATTCTATACCCAGTGAAAATAGCTTACAAAAATTAAGGCAAGATAGGCTTTTACAGACATAAAATAGCTGAGTGATGCACCATTAGCAGCTGCACATTACAAGGAACGCTAAAGGATATGCTTCGGCCAGAGGTAAATGATACCAGACAGGAAGAAATAGTGCTCAAATGCTTTCTATACAAATAAGAGCACTACAAAGATGTCTCTATTAGTAATATATGACATTTTATGATTTATATATCTTTAAAAGATAACTGGTGACTCCTACTAGGTATGGGGTTTCTTTTTGCTGTGAGTATAATGTTCCAAGATTAGACAGTGGTGAGCATTGAACATCCTTATGAATAGACTAAAAACCACTGTATTATATACCTTAAAAAGGTATGTGAACTCAGATATTGATGGGCAGTGGAATAGATGAATTGTGGCAGGTTCATACAATGGATTTCTAAGCAACAAAAATAACTGACATGAATAAATCTTGAAATAATGGTAATTGAAAGAGATCATACATATGTTATGACTAATTCTGTAATATTTAAATATATGAAAAACTAGTCCATGGAGATTATAGATGCCTACGTAGACAGAAAAGCATAGAGAAAACAAGAAAATGATTACCACAAAAAAACAAAAGGAGCAGTGGAGCAAGATGGTGAAGGAGTAGGAGACCTGGATTTCGTCTGGTCTCAGGAATTCAGCTGAATAGGGATCAAACCATTCTGAACACCTACGACTCAACAGGAGATCGAAGAAAAGAATAGCAACAACTCTCTGAACAGAAAAGCGACCACTTTTCTGTGAATCGGAGGCGATATTCAGGAGGATAGAAGTCGAGGGAGGGGGCCTCCGTCGGCCGCTTCTGGCAAGTGATAGAGCTGTGGAGCACAAAATTGGAACTTTTACAAGTCGGCTCCACTGAGGGACGTCGCTCCAGTGGCTAAGCTGGGGGGTGGAAACCTTGCAGGACAGTGGGATCTCAGGACCCTTGGGGTCACAGAAAGACCAGGGGTGCCTGAGTGCAGCAGAGCTCCCAGGTATCGGAGCGGGGAAGCCAGCTGCAGAGACGGAGCCGAGGCATGGGCTTGCAGCTTGGGGTTGCCATAAACTGTGATCCGCGGCCCAGTCGGGCCACTGCTGTTCCAGCAGGGACCCAACAAGCGGCAGAGCCGGGGAGACTCCCCTTCCTACCCCCGGAGGAGTGGTGCGGGAGCGCACCACAGGGATCTGCTGGGTTTGGAGACTCCACACGGGGTCGGGTGCCAGAGATAGAAACGCTTGGTCACAGGCCGGGTGAGCACGGAGTGCGGCCGGAGACCGGGGAGATGGGAGTGATTGATTGCTTTTCTCTGGGGGCGCACTGAGGAGCGGGGCCCCGAGTTCTCGGCTCCTCCGGGTGGAGATTGGGAGGCCACCATTTTCACTCTCGTCCTCCAAACCTGTACCAAGAGCTTGCAGGGAACAAAATCTCCCAAGAGCAAACCCAAGCAGATTTCTTAGACCAGACCAACAAGGGCGGGGCAATTCCACCTCCCGCAAAGACATTTGGGAACCACAGCAACAGGTCCCTCCCACCAGAAGATGAGCACGAACAGCCAGCAAGCCAAGACCAAGTTCACCAATCTAGGAGAACAGGAGAACTCCAGCGCTAGGGGAACACTGCACATAGAATTCATGGCTTTTTTACCATAATTCATTAGTTTTTCAAAGTTAATTTTTTTAACTTTTTATTTTTCTTTTTACCTTTTTCAACCAACATCTTATTAATCCCTTTTTTTAAAAAACCATTTTCATTTTTCATTTTTAGAGTCATATTCTCTCCCTCATCGTAGTTACCCTTATTTTTGGTATATATATAAGTTGTTCTCTCTTTAAAATTTTGAGATACAGTTTCTTCTAACAGATCAAAATATACCCTAAATCTCTAGTGTATGGCTTTGTTCTAGTCTCCTGCCTGATCATATTCTCTCCCTTTTTTTTTCTTTTTTTTTTAATCTTCTTTCTTTTTTCAAACAACTTCTTATCTTATCAATTCCTTTTATAAAATCTTTTATAATTTTCATTTTTACAGTCATCTTCTATCCCTTCATTGTATCAACCCTTATTTTGTACATATGTAAGTCTTTCTTTCTTTAAAATTTTGGAAGGCATTTTTTCCTAACAGACCAAAATACACCCAAAATCTAGTGTGTGGCACTGATCTATGCACTAGCCATATCATATTTGATCATATTCTGTTTGTTTTGTTTTGTTCTGTTTTTGTTTTTCTTTTATTTTTCTTTTTTTTCTCTTTCTTTTTTCTTCCTTTCGCTTTCTTCTCCCCTGGTTTCAGGTCTTTTCTGATTTGTTTAGAGTATATTTGCTGGGGACGTTGTTAACCTGTTAGCATTTTGTTCTCTCATTCATCTATTCACCTCTGGACAAAATGACAAGACGAAAAAAATCAACTCAGCAAAAAGAACAAGATGTAGTACCCTCTGCCAGGGACATACTCAATACAGACATTAGGACGATGTTGGACCTAGAGTTCAGAATCATGACTTTAAAGACACTAGCTGGGCTTGAAAAAGGCATGGAAGTTATTAGAGAAACCCTTCCTGGAGAAATAAAAGAAATAAAATCTAACCAAGTCAAAATCAAAAAGGCTATTAATGAGGTGCAATCAAAAATGGGGGCACTAACTGCTAGGATAAATGAAGAAGAGAGAATCAGTGATATAGAAGACCAAATGATGGAAAATAAAGAGGCTGAGAAAAAGAGAGAAACAACTACTGGATCACGAGGGCAGAATTCGAGAGATAAGCGATACCATAAGACGAAAAAACATTAGAATAATTGGTATCCCAGAAGAAGAAGAAAGAGAGAGAGCAGCAGAAGGTATATTGGAGCAAATTATAGCAGAGAACTTCCCTAGTGGGGAAGGAAACAGACATCAAAATCCAGGAGACACAGAGAAGCCCTCTCAAAATCAATAAAAATAGGTCAACACCCCGACATCTAATAGTAAAACTTACAAGTCTCAGAGACAAAGAGAAATTCTTGAAAGCAGCTTGGGAGAAGAGATATGTAACCTCTAATGGTAGAAAGATTAGATTGGCAACAGACCTATCCACAGAGACCTGGCAGGACAGAAAGGACTGGCATGATATCTTCAGAGCACTAAATGAGAAAAATATGCAGCCAAGAATACTATATCCAGCTAGGCTGGCATTGAAAATAAAGGAGAGATAAAAAGCTTCCAGGACAAACAAAAACTAAAGGAATTTGCAAACACGAAACCAGCCCTACAAGAAATACTGAAAGGGGTCCTCTGAGCAAAGACAGAACCTAAAAGCAGCATAGACCAGAAAGGAACACAGACAATATACAGTAACAGTCACTTTACAGGCAATACAATGGCACTAAATTCATATCTTTCAACAGTTACCCTGAATGTAAATGGGCGAAATGCCCCGATCAAAAGACACAGGCTATCAGATTGGATTAAAAAACAAGACCCAACAATATGCTGTCTGCAAGAGACTCATTTTAGACCCAAAGACACCCCCACATTGAAAGTGAGGGGGTGGAAAGCCATTTACCATGCTAATGGACACCAAAAGAAACCTGGGGTGCCAATCCTTATATCAGACAAATTAGATTTTAAAACAAGGACTATAATAAGAGATAGGGAAGACACTATATCCTACTTAAAGGGTCTATCCAACAAGAACATCTAAAAACTGTAAATATCTATGCCCCTAACATGGGAGCAGCCAATTTTATAAGGCAATTAATAACAAAAGCAAAGAAACACATTGACAACAATACACTAATAGTGGGGGACTTTAACACCCCCTTCACTGAAACAGACAGATCATCTAAGCAAAAGATCAACAAGGAAATAAAGACTTAAATGACACCCTGGACCAAATGGACTTCACAGACATATTCAGAACATTCCATCCCAAAGCAATGGAACACACATTCTTCTCTAGTGCCCATGGAACATTCTCCAAAATTTGGAGAAATCCCGGGTCACAAATCAGGTCTCAACCAGTACCAAAAGAATGGGGTTATTCCCTGCATATTTTCAGACCACAATGCTTTGAAACTAGAACTCAATCACAAGAGGAAAGTCGGAAAGAACTCAAATACATGGAGGCTAAAGAGCATCCTATTAAAGAATGAATGGGTCAACCAGGAAATTAAAGAAGAATTTTAAGAATTCATGGAAACCAATGAAAATGAAAACACAACTGTTCAAAATCTTTGGGATACAGCAAAGGCAGTCCTAAGAGGAAACTTTGTAGCAAAACAAGCCTTTCTCAAGAAACAAGAAAGGTCTCATATACACAACAAAACAGCAAATAAAGCCTAAACCCAGCAGGAGAAGAGAAATAATAAAGATCAGAGCAGAAATCAATGAAATAGAAACCAAAAGAACAGTAGAACAGATCAACGAAACTAGGAGCTGGTTCTTTGAAAGAATTAACAAGATTGATAAACCCCTGGCCAGACTTACCAAAAAGAAAAGAGAAAGGACGCAAATCCACAAATCATGAATGAAAGAGGAGAGATCACAACCAACACCAAAGAAATACAAACAATTACAAGAACATATTATGATCAACTCTATGCCAGCAAATCAGATGACCTGGAAGAAATGGATGCATTCCTATAGATGTGTGAACTACCAAAACTGATCCAGGAAGAAATAGGAAACCTGAACAGACCTAGAAACACTAAGGAAATTAAAGCAGTCATCAAAAATCTCCCAACAAACAAAAGCCCAGGGCCAGATGGCTTCCCAGGGGAATTCTACCAAACGTTTAAAGAAGAATTAATACCTATTCATCTGAAACTGTTCCAAAAAATAGAAGGAAAACTTCCAAACTCATTTTATGAGGCCACCATTACCTTGATCCCAAAACCAGACAAACACCCCATCAAAAAGGAGAATTACAGCCTTGATGAACATGGATGCAAAAATTCTCACCAAAATCCTAGCCAATAGGATCCAACAGTATGTTAAAAGGATTATTCACCATAACCAAGTGGGATTTATCCCTGGGCTGCAAGGTTGGTTCAACATTCGCAAATCAATCAACATGATACAATACATTAACGAAAGAAAGAACAAGAATCATATGATCCTCTCCATAGATGCAGAGAAAGCATTTGACAAAGTACAGCATCCTTTCTTGATCAAAACTCTTCAGAGTATAGGGATAGAGCGTACATACCTCAATATCGTAAAAGCCATCTATGAAAAACCTACAGTGAATATCATTCTCAATGGGGAAAAACTGAGAGCTTTCCCCCTAAGGTCAGGAATGCAGCAGGGATGTCCACTATCACCACTGCTATTCAACATACTATTAGAAGTCCTAGCCACAGCAATCAGACAACAAAAAGAAATCAAAGGCATCCAAATCGGCAAGGAGGAAGTCAAACTCTCACTCTTTGCAGATGATATGATACTGTATGTGGAAAACCCAAAAGACTCCACCCCAAAACTGCTAGAACTCATACAGGAATTCAGTCAAGTGGCAGGATATAAAATCAATGCACAGAAATCAGTGGCATTCCTATACACCAACAACAAGACAGAAGAGAGTCAAATCAAGGAGTCGATCCCATTTACAACTGCACCCAAAACCATAAGATACCTAGGAATAAATGTAATCAAAGAGGCAAAGGATCTGTACTCAGAAAACTATAAAATACTCATGAAAGGAATTGAGGAAGACAAAAAGAAATGGAAAAATGTTCCATGCTCATGGATTGGAAGAACAAATAATTGTGAAGATGTCAATGCTACCTAGAGCAATCTACACATTCAATCCAATCCCCATCAAAATGCCATCCACTTTTTTCAAAGAAATGGAACAAATAATCCTAAAATTTGTATGAAACCAGAAGAGACCCCGAATAGACAGAGGAATGTTGAAAAGGAAAAGCAAAGCTGGCGGCATCACAATCCTGGACTTCCAGCTTTATGACAAAGCTGTCATCATCAAGACAGCATGGTACTGGCACAAAAACAGACACATAGATCAATGGAACAGAACAGAGAGCCCAAAAATGGACCCTCAACTCTGGTCAACTAATCTTCGACAAAGCAGGAAAGAATGTCCAATGGAAAAAAGACAGTCTCTTCCACAAATGGTGTTGGGAAAATTGGACAGCCACATGCGGAAGAATGAAACTGGACCATTTCCTTCCACCACACACAAAAATAGACTCCAAATGCTTGAAAGACCTAAATGTGAGACAGGAGTCCCTCAAAATCCTAGAGAACACAGGCAGCAACCTCTTCGACCTCAGCCACAGCAACTTCTTCCTAGAAACATCACCAAAGGCAAGGGAAGCAAGGGCAAAAATGAACTATTGGGATTTCATCAAGATAAAAAGCTTTTGCACAGCAAAAGAAACAGCCCACAAAACCAAAAGACAACCGACAGAATGGGAGAAGATATTTGCAAATGACCTATCAGATAAAGGGCTAGTACCCAGAATCTATAAAGAATTTATCAAACTCAACACCCAAAGACCAAATAATCCTATCATGAAATGGGCAGAAGACATGAACAGACATTTTTCCAAAGAAGACATCCAAATGGCCAACAGACACATGAAAAGGTGCTCAACATCGCTCGGCATCAGGGAAATCCAAATCAAAATCTCAGTGAGATGCCACCTCACACCAGTCAGAATGGCTAAAATTAACAAGTAAGCAAATGACAGATGTTGGCGGGGATGCGGAGAAAGGGGAACTCTCCTACACTGTTGGTGGGAATGCAAGGTGGTGCAACCACTCTGGAAAACAGTATGGAGGTTCCTCAAACAGTTGAAAATAGAGCTACTATATGATCCAGCCATTGCACTACTGGGTATTTACCCCAAAGATACAAATGTAAGGACCCGAAGGGGTACGTGCACCCCAATGTTTATAGCAGCAATGTCCACAATAGCCAAACTATGGAAAGAGCCAAGATGTCCATCGACAGATGAATGGATAAAGAAGAGGTGGTATATATACACAATGGAATATTATGCAGCCATCAAAAGGAATGAGATCTTGCCATTTGCAACGACGTGGATGGAACTGGAGGGTGTTATGCTGAATGAAATAAGTCAATCAGAGAAAGACATGTATCATATGACCTCACTGATATGAGGAATTTTTAATCTCAGGAAATAAACTGAGTTTTGCTGGAGTGATGGGGGGGTGGGAGGGATGGGGTGGCTGGGTGATAGACATTGGGTAGGGTATGTGCTATGGTGAGCGCTGTGAATTGTGCAAGACTGTTGAATCACAGATCTGTACCTCTGAAACAAATAATGCAATATATGTTAAGAAAAAAAAGAAGAAGATAGCAGGAGGGGAAGAATGAAGGGGAGTTAATCGGAAGAGGAGACGAACCATGAGAGACGATGGACTCTGAAAAACAAACTGAGGGTTCTAGAGGGGAGGGGGTTAGCCTGGTGATGGGTATTGAAGAGGGCACGTTCTGCGTGGAGCACTGGGTGTTATGCACAAACAATGAATCATGGAACACTACATCAAAAACTAATGATGTAATGTATGGCGATTAACATAACAATAAAAAAATTTTTTTAAAGGATATTGGTTATCTTAGTCAGAAAGGAAAGGGAGGGAATGGACACCCAGGGTGACTTCTAAGGTCCTGGCAATGCTCACTTTCTTGATTTAGGTGATAGTTACATGGCATTATTTACATCAATTCATTAAATTTCTACATTTTGTTTAAGCATATTTTCATAAGTGAGGCATATTTCAAAACAGAAATGCTTGGCAGGGAATCCCTTTGTTTTCATTGTGGTGGACTTTGGGTTGCGGTGATGGGTTGAATCTGCTCTATGAATCTATTGCATAGACTATAAGATTTTACTCCATATAATTCCATACTATGTGAACTTTTTAAAAATAATCCTGTATTATTCTGTGATTAAAAACAATATGTATGAAACAGGAAAATGAAAGATTCTGCAATTTCTGGAAGTGACTAAAAGTGGATAAAATGACAGAGAATGGATGTTTAATCAATAAGGAAAAATAGCTCCTATTCTCAGCCAGCTTAAAACCTTTGGAAGAATGGTGGTGAACAAACAATTCTTACAGGCCGCTTTCTTTACTCAATCAAAAGCACTTAAGCTCTTTCCAGGAGTATAATGTAAATATGAGTAATGGAATTGATTTTTTATCAAACATACAAGAATAAATCAGATGAGTTCTATTCCCTTCAAGGTATTCATCTCAGGAAGTTAGACACTTTTTCCAATGAAGCTTTTATTAATGCAAACATTTTGGCATGCCTCTTGGAGAATTGCTTTCAGGGCCCATGGCATTCTTTTAATAACCTCAAGGATGGTAAATTCACCCTTTGAGAATGAACGGAGAAAGTTATTTGGATCTATGCCTGATAAATAACATAAGTAAACTCACTCATTCAGACTGTGTTGATTTGATACAAAACTTGAAGTATGGTTGTAAAGGAATGGCACTAGTTTTAAAGGAAATTCCCAAAGAAGAGTTCCTTCCAAAAAAATAGTTTGAGCAATGACTGCGTTATTGAAATAAGTGTTTTGCATTTTAAGTAACCACTTTGGGGACAAGTACATCTTCCATTCATTAGTCAACAAATGTTTATTGAAGTCCTGTGTATCAGGCATTGTTCCAGACCCTCTAGGGATACAGCTGGTAACACAATGGACAAAAAAAAAAAGACCCTGCCCTCATGTAGCTTATTTGAATATATGTTTATTAACAATTCACGGCATAATTAAACATTACACGTTTACTTTCTGAATTTGTGTGTTTAATGATTATAGCGAACATCTCTGCGACGTCTTTACAGTATTTTTGGTATTATAGGTCTTCTGAGGACAGATCAGGATTTAAATCGCGTTGGCCAGCACAGTGCTATATGCATGCAGATGACAAATATCCAAAGTGCTTTCTCGGTGGAAAATGAAGAGTTGCTTATATTTAACTTCAGAGTTTTTAGTAAAGAGATGTAGTTGGTACTCAAAAACTTTTTGGTTTGACGATATTACCTTTAAAAAACCTCACTAATGCATTCCTAAGAATAAGGATATGGTCAGTTCAATTGAGCCCAATAGGAAAGATGTAGTCAAGTCCCCTCACTGTGTCGCAATCATGGGAAGACGATTTTCCAAGGTGACCGAGGAAGAAAGCATCACGCTAGGCTACTAACTCATAACTCAGCACTCCAACTCCCTAAGGGCAACTGGAAATAGGACGTCAGCATCTGGAAATTTTAGGCTATCCCCCTCAGGCTCTGAAAAGAGAAGTTAACATACTAACCAAAGTCTCAGAATTGAGGTGTCAGAATTTCTGGAGTCCTCCGCCCCACAGCCGCCGCCACTAGCACTTCATCACTCCCAATCCTACCTCATCAAAAACCTTTTGTTCCATTTTTAAGGTTAATGGGAAAAGCTCTGCTGAACATTCAAACACCGTTGCCCCAACCTCTCGCCAAAGAGGCGTGGAGTTTCATCAACCCAGTAAGCGCGGCATTTTAACGAAATCTGCAATGAGGAGGAAATCGACAAGAACGCGACGCGCTGCCAGCTTGGGGGAGGGGGTGGCTCGTTAGCCCAGGCCCCCTCCCCCAGCACCCCACCCCCACCCCAGCCCACTGCCGCCCAGTAGCTGGAGGGCCGCGGGTGCGCACCGCTGCCGGAACCCGGCACTGCCCAGCCGCGTCCTCCGCGCTGGACCGCGTCCCGCAGAGCGCTAGCCGCCCGCCGCAGTGTTCTGCTTCCTGTTTCCCGAGCCTAAGTGCTTTTTAATTAGCCTTCATCACTTCCCCAATTTGACTACAACCAAAGCGGACTTCTTGCTGACAGCAGGCATACCTGGCGTCCCCCGCGCCTCACCTTTGCCCAGAACAGGCCCGCCCGGCCCCGTTCCTGGTATTTAAAAATGCTCCTGAACATCTAGCGACTCCACGGAGTCTGTTTACATTTGTCCCTCTTGACCTTGCCCAGGATCTTCGTGCTTTTGAAGGACAAGTTCTTACAGGCAGAACTCTATTGTTATTTGTCTGGCGTGACTTTATTTCTTGCCAAGGCTCCTGAATATTTTCAACACTGTATGATGGGGGGAGAGGGGGAGGGATGCCCCCTATATGCCTATACAGCAAAAATACAATATAGAAAGAATTGGGGATTGAATTTTAAATTCACGTGCAGAGGTTTTGGAAGCGGATGCCTCTTTTCACATCTTTTATTGTTTAATTAATTATTTTGTTTAAATTATATTTGTAATTATAGATGTTATAATCTGTAATTAATTTGTCTAAAAACTAAAAATGCTCTTCTTTGGGGGAAGAGAATCAAAGTAGGGACAGCTCAGATGGGGACCTATCTTGATCCAAAGGGCCTTCCCTTCCTAAGATCCTCTTCCTTGGCCCCCAGGAGTCCAGTGAGCACTTCCCCACCTTGCTGCCTCCCACCCGCCTCTTGGGGCCATCCACACACTCTCTAACAGCCAATAGGCCCCAGAATTGCAGTTGTATAGAGTCCCACACTTAGAAGGGCCCTGAGTTTGGTTTAATATTCTGTTGTCACATACTGAAATTCTTAATAGCTTTTTAATTAGGGCCCTGTATTCTCACTTTGCTTTGGGCCCACAGATTATATCACTAGTTCGGATGCCGTCTGAGGGCTTGCTGCTCCCTGTCTGGGCTCACCCATTATTCCTCCCCGGGGGAATAACACCCAGATCTGGCTCACGAGTGAGAAATTGTCTTAAAATAAACAAAAGCTCCCACAATTGGGTTTCTCTCTCTCTCTCTCCAAGCACATATCTTAGTTTGTAATTACTTTTATTAGTGTGATTATTTGAATAATATTTATTTCCTCACTTGTAAATAAGTTCCATGAGGGCAGAGGCTATGAGCATGTTCACCACTGTATTCCATCAATAAGTGTCTTAAAGCTGAGCAAATGTTTTGTTTTTATAATGATTATTAAACAAAAAGCCTCTTTTTCCTCTCTCTTCTATGTTGTAAAGAAAAAATTACCTCATTATTGATTAATTTTTGCCCTATGTTGGAATACATCACATATTGGGAAACATACCTTTCTCTGGAAGGTTGAAAAATTAACCAAATAAACATTACTTTAGTGCTTTTTTTTTTTTTTTTTTTTTTGGTAAGGATCAGCAACTCGTCACCTGAGCAGATTTTAGTCTTTCTGAGTACTTCCCAAACATGTTTAATGTCTGGACAAAGTTATCCTAACTAAATGCGACCAAGATCCCTAACCTCTCTGGGTTTTAGTTTTCTCATCTCTAAAATGAGCTGTTGGAGGGGCGCCTGGGTGGCTCAGTTGGTTAAGCAACTGCCTTCGGCTCAGGTCATGATCCTGGAGTCCTGGGATCAAGTCCTGCATCAGGCTGCCTGCTCGGCGAGGGGCCTGCTTCTCCCTCTGACCCTCCCCGCTCTCATGTGCTCTCTCTCTCTCTCTCTCTCATTCTCACTCTCTCAAAATAAATAAATAAATCTTTAAAAATAATAATAAAATAAAATGAGCTGTTGGACCACATGGCCTTGGTCCCTATTGGAATGTCAGAGCACAACAGTGTGCCAATACTAAAGAAAGCGTAGGATGAATTCCAGAAAGAGGCTACTTTGAAAGAAAGGAAACCTCTTTTTCAACGTGAAAACAATTTAGGGCTTGAATGCCACCAGAACAAATGCTTGAAGATTAAACAAAAGTCACAATTTCATTACCACTGATGTAGCGGCAACAAAAAAGGGAATCTGTAGAAGTCATCATTGTATTTGGAAATAAAATTGATACAAAGTTCTTAGGACATGTAGCCTCACTGTAGTAACTGGTTCTGAAAGATAAAGTTCCCCTTAGTAGAAAGAAATCAAATATGGCAATCTTTGAATTATCCATTGACAATTTGATTTAACAAAATAACTAAGTACACGGTAAGGCTTTCAATTTGGATAAGGGTAAGTAAAGACAGACCTGCCAGTGGTTTAAGTCTTTATTCACAAAAATATGGACAGGGAAGGAAGAATATAAACTTTCTAGCTAGCTATAAATAAATAAATAAATATCAGCCGTGAAAATATACAATACAGGCAGATTTTTTAGAAACCACTGGCAGGAAGGCTGGTAAAAATAATAATAAGATTGCCTCTTGTATGAAATTCTCTGTATAATCTCAAAGCTCTAGATAAAATGAATTAGAGGGAATCAATCACACTCTCAGCTGATGGAAGAGTAAAATAGCATAACGATTGTGGAATGCAATTTGGCAATATAGATCAACTGCCCTGCACATCTTCATATACTTCTGAACCAGAAATTCTACATTTAGGAGTTTAGACCAAGGAAATAAATATATACTATTTTTATATATAGTGTTTTATATATAGTACATAATAATGTAAAATATATATTAATCTAACACATATATAGTGTTGTGTGTGTGTATACATATATATATATATATATATAGTGTTTAACGCAGTGTTGTTTAAAATAGTAGAACTTTAGAGATAACCAAATGTCCAAAATAAGGAATTGATTAAGTATGTATGGGAATCATTAAAATAATTATTTTTATCTACATTATTAACACATAAAGACCTCACATATTAATCACAATAAGGATTTCTTTACTGGAAAAAGCAAGTTTAAAACTGTTAATGTAAACTAATTGAATTTAGAGCCTATGCATTTCACTGTATTTAGTTTTACCTTAAGTAAGAACAACAACAATAAAAAATATTGAACTCCAGTTTATGATAGGCATGTTAAAATGTTTATGCTTAAGTTACTAATATTTGCAATTTTATTTTGTTTCAAAAATAAGATGGACTGATGGATGGGCAGAAAGAAGGACAGATATGTATTAGAGCACATATAACAGAAGTTTAATCGCGAGGAAGCAACTATATGATAGTAGCCTACTTTGGTTATATGGTTTTTTTTAATTATATATATGATCCAACTTTTCTCACAAGCCCATGAAAATTGAAGTTATGCAAGCAGGGTAAAAAGAGAATTGAGGCGCCTGGCTGGCTCAGTCACTAGAGCATGCAACTCTTGATCTCAGGGTCATGAGTTCGAGCCCCACATTGGGCATACAGCTTAACTTAAAAAAAAGGACAGGCACCTGGGTGGCTCAGTCATTAAGCCTCTGCTTTCAGCTCAGGTTGTGATCCCGGGGTCCTGGGATCGAGCCCCGCATCGGGCTCCCTGCTCGGCGGGAAGCCTGCTTCTCCCTCTCCCACTCCCCCTGCTTGTGTTCCCTCTCTGTCAAATAAATAAATAAAATCTTAAAAAAAAAAAAAAAAGGAAAAAAGAGAGAGAGAGAGTGAGTTCTAGATCACATGTTAGGTGTGCTTAATTCTGGGAGTACTTAACCTCTTCTTACTTTTCTATGTTTTGTGTATATTGCTCTCATAATTAGGAAAATGAAATCGTGGCAGAGACCCTGAGTTGCCTTCCATATGCAGCCACCCCTTCCTCCCTGATGAAAGAACCACAGTATTTGAGGTGAGTTTATTACTGGCCAACCCCAGAGGCCTCAAACAGTCTCTTATTCATTTTGATGTGGCCTTGTGACTAAGTTCTGAACAAGACACAAGAGGACACACTGTATAATACTCCTAGGAGGGAGCATACATTTTTCTTTTTTTTTTCTAAGATTTTATTTATTCATTTGCCAGACAGAGAGAGAGAACAAGAAGGGGGAGCGGCAGGCAGAGGGAGAAGCAGGCTCCCCTCTGAGCAGGGAGCCTGATGCAGGACTCGATCCCAAGACCCTGGGAGACGAAGGCAGACGCTTAACCATCTGAGCCACCCGGGTGTCCCAAAGCACACTTTTCTAAGAATGGAAACAATGCATGGCAGAGCAGAAGAGAAAGAGGCTAGGTCTCTAACACAGTGGTCTCCAAGTCCTGGACCACCCACTTCTAGGATTCTGTTACAGGCATCCGGGTTTGAGCCATTATTTTTCAGATCTTTTTGCTCACAGATGGATGTGTTCCCAGCTCTTATAAAAAGATCCATTTTGAAAAAGGTTTTTTTAAGCATAAATGCTCTTTAGAACCTGAATTTCTGAACATTTAGGTCAAAGACCTGAGAAAGAAAGA
>NW_027397106.1:11850805-11873616 GCF_003265705.2 Callorhinus ursinus | reverse complement strand
AAGAAAGAAAAAGAAAGAAGGAAAGAAAGAAAGAAAGAAAGAAAGAAAGAAAGAAAGAAAGAAAGAAAGAAAGAAAGAAAGAAAGAAAGAAAGAAAGAAAGAAAGAAAGAAGGAAGGAAAAAAGAAAAGATGATCAGAAAAAAAGTGATATTTGAAAGCAAGGTTAAATTTATTTTTTTATTATTATTAGTTTTTTTTATAGCCAGCAACCGTTTATTGAAAGTAGCAATAGCCCAGGGGTGCCACCTTCAGGCCTGGATGTGACTCGGCGTTGAAGGCCAGATAGTAGATCACTAGGCCGATGGCTGCAGCCAACACCTCGGTAAAGACCCAGGGCCCGTTCCAGATGCCCCGATGGTCCACACTGACTGTGAATAGGGGCGGGATGACGGAAATGTCCTCATTATTTCTCTGAGCCTTCCTCAGGAGGCTGTAGGACTCCTCATCAAAGAATCTGACCTCGTAGGTACCTGCGTGGGCGCTCTTGTGGTCTAGGCTCCAGGATACCTGATAACGCCCCACATCCTGGCCCCGGGGTGACAGGAAATTGTTTTCCACTAACATCAGCATAAAGAGCCATGTTCTGGACCCTGTTCTTGCACGTTAGGGAGATCTCCACGATGAAAACAATCTCAGTGGAAATGACGGCATCCGAGGTGGTGTAGTAGGAAGGGGTGATCTGGGGCTCCACGCAGGCTTCTGCGGAGCAGCAGGAGAGGCTAGACAGCAGGAGTAGCGCCAGGGCGCCGATAGATGCCAGCGCCGCCATCGCCTCTTCTCTGCCGAGGGAAAAAGAGCAAGCAAGGTTAAATTTCAAGAAAATAGGATAAAATTTTAAGGTAAGCTGGGACTCAACTAAATGGATATCTACTCAGGACAAATGAGAGGCTTGTGTGTAGCAGTCATCAGACACCGATAAGCTGTCCCACATTAGTTTATCTACACTGCACTTGAAATCAGCGGAGTGGGGAGGGAAAAGAGCATTGATTAGTGAAGCTGATGAGGTAGGGAAAGCCCAGACTGGTTGAGACATCTCAGCCACTGAGGTGAGGCCGGGGGCGTACTGCAGGAAGGGCCTACGTGCCTGGGGAAAGGACCCGGGAGGTTTAAAAGAGAAAGAGAAAAACCAGAAGGAAGGGAAAGGAAAAGACAAACACTTAACCGTCTTTACAATTTTGTCCAGGGCCCTCTTTTCCACTACGTCTTACCACAACTTCTGTGACAAATAATATCAAATTACTTACTCAGGATCTCATGGTACAGTAAAGGACAAACATGAAATAACAGAAAACAGTACTGAACACGGAGAGAAAAGGATATGTCGTAAAGGAACTCTACAAAAAGAAAGGGGGGTTCATCAGTTAAAAGGATTTTCAACATCAACAATAGAAAGTCTTGTAATCTGATTTAGAGGAGGAAATGTTAAAAGTACCTTTTGAGGGATGGGCTAAATGACTCATTTAATCCTCACACCTACTCTATCAAATGGCAGCAGAAGAATCTTGAAGTCTGTACACACGCACACACACACGTGCACACACACGCACACGCGCACGCACACACACACATGCCATTTCCATAGGCCCTGGTGTGCTTCCCTGTATGAGGTAGGTGGCAGGGCTGGGAAGCAAGCCCAGTCATCAAACAGACCCAATTTTGCTACTTCTTCCCCACAGCTACCACTGGTACTGGCATCTCCCAAGAATGGAGGCCAGAGAATGAAAGCAAGGATCAAGGATCGTACTGCAGATCTAGCTGAAGAGACCCCCACCAGGGAGAGGAAAAGGTGAAAGGGAGGTAGGATGAGGGCCCAGGAGAGCATGAAACAAAGCCTAACAAGAAGCCACATGGGGAGTCTTATGTGGAAAAAGGAAGAGTGGACGGGTGGGGGGATGGGGGTGCCATGAGGAACACTGCCTGGTAAAGCTGGGCTCGACTCTAGGCAACGTCCCGGATGCATGGGTCCCTCTAACAAGAGCTGTGTTCGTGTCGCTGATTGGTGTTTAGCCTGGACGAGCTGCCTAGAAAATGCTACTGATGACTGTTTGTTGCCAATTAGAAATAAAACATTATAAGTGATGCTATATTTGTATTTCATATTAACAGTTTTAGGTCTCATATCCCTTTGGTGCAGAAGTTCTAAACCCTAAAGAATCTACTCTAAACATGCGGGCTATTTAGGGCCCTGTCATCAATAAGTTTGAAAAACATTAAGCAACATTCAACATTTTACTAAAAGAGTTCTCAGGGCCTTCGCTATACTAATGTACAATGTGATGACCAAGAGGAGGATATAGTCCAATCCAGTTTATCACAGGACCTTTGTGGAGAGCACCTCCCTAGACAGGCATTTTCACAGTTCAAATTCAATAAAACACTTGTTTAGAGGGTGAGGAAAAAACATAAAGTTTTCTTCAGAGCTCACTCTGTATATAAAAAAAATAATAATTAAATTGTTGTAAGTACCCAAAGATGCTTGTGCTTTGCAAACCACAGTCCAGGGCCCCCAGAAGAAAAATACAAAACACGTGTCCTTATCAGAAAATTGGAAGGGGATCTTCTCGGGAGGAAGTTCTTGGTCAAAGATCTAGGAATGTCCTATAGTTATAGTAGATTCTATTTATATGCAATGAGCAAACAGTAAAGACTTCTAAGAGGCCAACATCAGAAACATTTTATCAGCAAGTTCATCTCCCCAGAACACGTTCCCCCAGAGATCTGCATGGCTCCTCCCTTACTTCACCCAGGCTCCTTCTCAAATGACATCTCCTTGGGAAGGACTTTATTTGTCTAGTATTGCAACCCAGTAACTAACTACTTGCCTTGTTCGATTTTTTATAGCACTTATTCACCAACATATTATATATTTATTTATCTATTTATTGTCTGTTTCCTTACTTGAAGCCTGGCCCACCGAAGCCCAGGATTTTGTTTGTTCACCTCTGTCTGCTGAGGGCCTGGAACAGTGCCTCTCTGTCACATTGTAGGACTTCAAAAAATGGGTTGGTTAAATACTCAAGATAACCCACATTGGTTTCTTCATCCTCTACAAGCGATGTTTTTCCTTGAAAGGTTTCATATATTCAAGCATTTAAAATCCCTACCCCTATTCTCAGACAGAGTGAAGAAAAAGGTTTGTCCATGGTCAGGCTGTCTAGACTTGTCAGGATTATGGTTAAGTTTGGATCTTTTATTCTTCAAATGATTGGCAGTGCTCACATCCAGTGACAACATCATCCTTTTATTTGGGGGCAATGAGAGATAGAATACATACATTCCAAGTAGCAAGCAAACAAAAATTCTCATGACATAAAGTAAATACAGAAACTAGTGAACATCACAATATTGTGTCATCTCTTGTGGACTGAACTGTGCTCTCCTTTCCCAAATTCCTATGCTGAGGTTCCCTCAGTGAGACTGTATTTGGAGATAGGACCTTTAAGGAGGTAATTAAAGGTAAGTGAAGGTCTTAAGGATGGGGGGCCCCCATCCTAAAGGAATGGGTTCCTTTTAAGAAGAGGAAAGGACATCAGAGCTCACTCTCTTTCTGTGCACACACAGAGGAAAGGCCAGGTGAAGACACAGAGAAAATGGCTCTCCTCACGCCAGGAAGAGAAGTCTTACCAGATACCAAATTTTTTGGCACCTTGATCTTGGACCTCTAGCCCCCTGAACTGTGAAAAATAAATTTCTGCTGTTAAAGCCACCCGGTCTGTGATATTCTGTTACAGCAGAACAAGCAGACCAATACAGCTCCTTCTGTTGAGATTTATGTACATTTTCTTGAGGGGACAAAACAACCCAATCCCTACAAATGCAGGTTTTCCTCATGATGATTTGCCTAAAAGTCCATTCTTTGCATGGAGGAAAGAGTATGTTCCATGGCAAATGGCTGAAAGTTTTTTAGGCAGGACTGTACAAGGTAGTATGTTTCTCAGCACCGACTAGAACCACCCAAAGCATTTGTACAGGGAAACTTCTGACAGATTGTTGTTTTGAAAGGGCATGTACCAAAGACAGAAAAAAGGGCAAGCGAGTAGCATCTGTAAGATTAGGACGGGAAAGTTAAATAGCACAGTAAGCTGAAGCTTAGGGGAAAATGCTAAGACAACACAAAGGTTAACCAGGTTCGATGAATCAATGAAAAGAAGGAATAAGCCCACATCTTGAGAAAGGCTGCACAGTAGTAATAAAAGACTGAGAAAGAAGAGAACCCGACAGCCTTTGTGTTCAGCAAAAAGAAAGACATTCAGATTAGGAAAAGAACAAATATGGTTAACAGGAAATTGAACAGCTAAGTAAATTACAGTACTTCCATCTTTCGCATATTAGGCAGCCACTAAAAATTATGTTTATGAAGAGTTCTTAATGGCATGGAAAAAAACATGGCATAAGATTAAGTGGGGGGGAAGCAAGATACAAAACTGAATCACAAATAATCTTGATTTATGAAAAAATAAAATCAGAGAAAAAAATACCAGATGGTTGTCTGTGATTGGTAAGATTATGGGGTCTTTTTTCTATGTTATATTTTTATAAACCTTCAAACAATGAACATTTTTTTACGTTTATCATCAGAAAATAAAAATAGAAAAGTAAAAACACAAAAATAGGAGCCCAAGACACTCGAGGCTGTGATAAAGCAGCTTCAAGCCAGTATTAAACAAGGCCAGGATCCCAGCCCCAGGACTTGCAGTGAGGGGATCAGTATCAACAAGACCTGGGGACCCATAAACATTAAGTAAGAGGCCAGAAAGCTCTGGTTTTCAAAATTATGGGAATCTTAAACCCTTGGGCACAGTATCTCAGAGAAACTCTTGACTTGATGGTTCTGAAAACCTGGAAAAGTGATAGAAAAGGAGTAGGCTTTGCTTTAGTCTGCCTACCATTCCCCTCCACGTGAGCTTCATCCTGCTCATGACCATTACCCAAACCTGGTAGCGACAAGGTGCAGAGCCCCCACAGACCCCAGCACTGTGGTCTTTGAGTCCCAGCACAGTCTACTTAGAGCTGATGGCATCTGGGAGTTAAGGCCTAAGTTCACTGTTTTTTCTGGAGCTACCTTTATTCCCAGATGCCTACTCCTCTGTCTTCACAGCATTCTGCAGTCTCCCTCTACTGGTCTTTTCCAGCCTCGCCAGTAGTCTAGTCGGCCCCAACCCACACCTTTTTCAGGTCCTTCCAGAAGATCTATTTGACCACAGGCCACGGAGAGCCAGCCCTGCCATCATATTAGGGTATTCCCCCACGTATATATATGCTTCTTGTAATTAGCCCTGAAAGATATCCATGACTTCCTATGACCAAGAGAACTTGATTTAAAATTTGAGAACCTCCCTTTAGAAGATTGATAATGGCTATTCACATATTAGAAGTTTTTTAAATGCCTACAATAAAGAAACTTGTTTAAAATTTATCATGTTTTATAAAAACTTTCTTTAAAATCCTGTTAAATCCAATAAATTAGTGATCTTGGAGTCTGCTTTGGCAAGAGTTACATTAGTTTCCTCCCAGTCACACTTATGGCAGAAATAATTTGCTGCTCCTGTGCCTTTATCTAATATCCTGAGGCTATAGTTAGTACACTGAGGGCCCTTGAGAACATCAGGCTGCAGCCTCTAGATCACCTCGTGATGGGTATCAACCTGCTCACATGGAAATGAATCCACCCTACTGTAGCCAACAGACTGGGGTCCTGCTCCTCTCACTTTATTCCTTCTGACTTTTTCTATTGTGCTATGTTCTCCTTCTCCATCCCTCATAGTATTCACCAAAGACCACTGTGCATAAAAGCTCAGACAAGCAGCAGATACTAGCAAAGAGGCAGGCTTTGCTATTTCCAGGCTTGCTCCCTACCTATTCTTTTAGAAGGAATCTTAATATTCTTTTTCCTAACATTTTTTCTCAGCTAACTCACACTTCTTCAGGAACACCTCCTTGATCAGATAAGATCCCCCACTTTATTCCCATAAGAGGAACCATACCTTCTAATGGTACCACGTACCTCTGCATGAATACCTATCACAATCACCATTTTACGTTTGTTGTATGAACACGTAAGTAATGTCTGCCTCCCTCACTGATTAATACACAATAAATTACCATGCTCCATACACTATGTCAATTGTCCCCCCCCTTTTTTTTTTCATTTGATCCTTACCATAAGCATAAAGGTCTGGAAGAACAATCATTATCCCATTTTATAAATGAAGAAATTGAGGCATAAAGTGGTCAAGGAACTTGACCAAGATACACAGCTAGTAAGTGGCAGACCAAAATTTGAATCCAAGCATTCTGATTCCAGAACTCTTACTCTTAACCACTAGGGTATATGGACTGGTATAAGTTCCATGGGCTGTATCTGACTTAGCTTAGCATTGTATCCCTAGCGCCTAGCACATACAATCTTTCACTATATTTTTTAATGAATAAATGAATGGATGAATAAATACATGTAATTCAAGAATTTCAGAAATACACACTCTATAATGTAAAAATTGTCCATAACCCTACCACCACCCCTCCCAGAGAAAACATCTCTCGGCAGTTTTCTAACTGCCTCTTAGAAAGCAAAATTTCACTGGGCGGTGTCATGCGGTACATCAGGCGTATGGCTGATTCCATGAATTTTTGAGACTTCACAAGAGTAAGAACCTTTCCCCTTGGGGCGTTGTGTTGGTACACTGTGTTGGTACACTGTTTACTCCCATTGCCTCTCCTACCACCACAAGTGCTCATGTTTTGCTCAATATGAACAGATGATGGATAAGCAGATCTTTATCACCTAAGCAATAAACAACTATCATTCACAATATCTAAAATCAAGAAAAAGAACTCTAGGCTGGATAAGAGTACAGATACAGAGAATCAAAACTGAATAAGTAATAAAACCCAGAAAGAGATAATTAATAAATGTTAAAACTGGAGAGAAAACCATAGCACTGTGCCACATAGCTCGGTCCCTGCTTCTAGCCTGTTCAACATTCCTAATAACCATTTCAATGAAAACAGAAAACATGTTCATCATTTCTGAAGACAGCACTAAACCGGGAGAGACAGATAATATTTCAGATGACAAAACCAATCTTTGAAATTATTCCAATAGATGGAAGATTAAACTTAGTAGGATTTAATCTAAAGTCTAAATTTAAGTTCTAAAACTGAATAATATAAATTTGAATGGGGACCCCATTTTTTCAATAGCTTATAAAAAAGAAAAAAAAAAGGCCTGTACACAGCCAAAGAATAATGAAGCCAACCACACTTACGCAGCAGATATGAATGCCAGACACCAAACACAGATGTGCAGGAAATATCTATTTACTTTCTATTCCTCTGTTTAACTTACGATTTAGAGACCTAAATCTGCCAAGCAGGCAGAAAATTTAATCTCAGTCATTCTTGAAGATTCTTCACTGCCCCAGGAAGGTCTGGGAAATTTTTACAATGTCAAGGCATGGGGAGTTGGGTTGCCTCTCCTGCCTCTCGTCACCCATCTGCACAGCCTGCATGGACCCAGGGGTCCTGCTGCTGCATGGCACACTTGGGCTATCAGGATCTTTGTGAGGACTGAGAACCCTGTGTCTAAACTCTCCCAGCTCTCTACTCTCCTGGCTCTGCTGCCAAGAAGTAGGAGTGCATCATCACTACTCAGGAACCCACAGACTTCTTTCTCCTACTCTCTCCTGTCCTCTGGCCTTTTTGGAAAAGGAAATGCTACCCCAAGAGATACCTTCTTTTTTTTCTTTTTTTTTCCTGAACAAATCCCCTTGGCCCTTACATCACCTCAATAAACATTCTAAGTTTCACTATGAGCTTAGGCTTTTGGAAAGTCCAGAAGTCTACATTCTACATTCTAAAAGTCTACATTTTGCATTCAGAAGTCTGCTTCTACTTTCCACCTTGACATACATCTCTCCTAAGATGATAAGGGGAGTGCAGGCTATTTGCTTGAATTGGAAGAAAGAACCTGGGAAAACAAAACAAAACAGAAAGAACAAACTAGTAGATAACAATATGCAGCCCAAGAGATAATGGAGTGATATTATATGGCATTAAGGACAACCTTATGGGGACGCCCGAGTGGCTCAGTTGGTTAAGCGGCTGCCTTCAGCTCAGGTCATGATCCTGGAGTCCCGGGATCGAGTCCCGCATCGAGCTCTCTGCTCAGCAGGGAGTCTGCTTCTCCCTCTGACCCTCCCCCCTCATGCTCTCTCTGTCCATCTCATTCTCTCTCTCAAATAAATAAAAAATCTTTAAAAAAAAAAAAAAAGGACAACCTTATGGGCTGTAAAATTAGCAGAAAATGTGTACATGAGATAACATTAAGGGAGAAAGAAAGATACATAAAAATGATATAAATTGATGTAGTATTTTTATGTAAAATTAAGTACATAATAACTTTTGAGGGAATAAACCATAACAGAGAAATGTAAGACCAAAAAAATATATTTTTAATGATAATATAATTATTATAAACTCAATGTGAGCTAATAAATGAAATGTGAGGGTTTGTTTTTTTTTTTTAAGGAAGCCTGACACAACTTTGAGATTCTGCTAACAGGCAGAAACTGTTAGCTGTCTAATAAAATCCATTCTTCCTTTCTTCCATTGTAAGTGAATTGTAGCAAGTGACATGGCTAACAGGAGTAGCCATGCAGCTCTTGTAATGGGTGTAGTCATGTGACTTTCTTGCCAAAGGAACCGAACCAAAAGTGATACGTGCCACTTCTGATCCCACAGTGGAACTGCCTTCCCCTTGCTATCCTTTCCTATCTCTCTAACTAGAATCCATACCTGGCTGTTGACCAGCTTCAACCAAGAAGATGATTACCAACCTAGAATGTTCACCTCTGACTGTTACGTGACAGAGAACTTACTGATTTAAGGGTTCTTTCTGTTTCTACAACTTTAGCCTACCCAAACCAAACAACAGGCATCACTAGCAGTCTCACATTTAGCTGTGTTCAACAGATTATATCACAGATCCAATCTGTTCCATTGATATCCTGAAGAAACAGGTTCATTTCTGGGTGCCGCAGAGCCCTAAGAAACAAGAAGATGACCCAAAGGGAAAGACAAAGATGGTCCCTTTCTGTTGGCAGAAGGAAACAAAAGAGGGTCAAAGCAAACATTTTATTCATTCATTCATTCATTCATTCATTCATCCATCCATCCATCCATCCATCCATCCATCCATCCATCCATCCATAGCACTTTGCAGAGCATTTCACTTATATTATACCATTCAATTCTGGGAGCTAGGGTTGAGCCTGGAGTAGAAGATACCATCATCTTCCAATATTTGAAGGGTCTTTCCAAGGGACAGAAAATTCTCTCTCTTTTTAAAATCTCTTTGTGTACTTTTTATTATGCATGGATCTATTCTTACTGTAACATATTCTAAAAAGATAGGAGGACATAGAATAAACCATGGTAGTCCCTGCTCATCCCTCTTCTCTCCCTCCAACTCCCCTCCCCAAAGTAATCCCTGTTAACAGCTCCTAGCGTCTATCCACAGATTATTTTCAGTTTTCTATATAGACCAAGCAGTTCAAATGTCATGACCTCCAGGAATCCTTCCTTGAGCTTCTCTGCCCTCAACATAAGCTAAGGAAGCTTCTCCTATACCATCACTGCACCAGAGCCATTCTCTATCCTTGACTTATACATGATACATGACTCTATTTACATATCTGTCTTAGATAGTGTTCTTTGAGGACAAGAAGGCTTTTATGTATTGGATAAATGCATGGAGACTACATAGTAAGTTCAATAAATGTTTGTCAAACTGAATGGAAGTGAAGTTAAAGAGAGGCAGATTTTGTTCGACAAAACCAAACTCAAAGATTTAAGTAGAACCAAATGCTTATGAATTAGTCATCTTTAAAGTCAGTTTTTAGTCAAAGAGTTTCTTACATTGTGAGGGAATTTGGCTCTCCATGACCAATACCTCTTAACCCCAAAATTTTAATCCCCTATAAACACTTGTTCCACTTAAAACATTTTTTGTGATTTTCAGAGAGCTATAAGAGAAAATCAAAACCATAATATTCTCTCCTTCAGTTATACACCTTCTCTGTTTTGATCCCTCCTGGGTCTTTCTTCAAGATTCTAGAAGAGACTAGAAGTTAGACCTCTCAATGTGAACAGAGTAAAACGTCTAGATCCTATTTTCCTTAACTGATTAAACCACAGTTTCCTCTCTTCTTCTGTGGAAGACAATGATCAGTTACCCAGTAGATTTTTTTAGCCATTATTCTAATATATGTAGAAACATAAGCGTGTTTTCCTACTTACATATTCTTAACTCTTGGTGATTTTATTCTTCTAACATGAGTATTTCACAAGAAACTGCATTGTCATAAAAGCAAAACATGGTCATTTTTCTTCTCTTATGGGTAAAGAAGAACCAGTTTATATGTAATTGAATCGGCCTTCCCCCCCGGTTTGCTCTACTCTTTTACTTACTTCTCTTAGATCTATTGTTCCCATTAAATTTTCATAATATTCCATTAACTCACTGAAAAGAATCTTGCAAGGTATTGAAGTTAGAAGGAAAGCATTTCCTTTCATTATTATCGTGAGAAATTTTTTTGACAAAAGATTTTTTTTTCCTGTGGACCTTTGGTTTGCTCTCTTGCAGGATTCCCATAATTATGCTACTGTTATCAGTTCCCCCTTAAGGCCACCGCATGGTTTTTATATAAAACTGCATTGAATTGCTTTGAGTTTATCTCTGACCTATAGTATTACTTTCAAATTACTGGGTATCTAATTAGGAAGGGTTTTTTTTTTTTCATAAATAACATTTCAAAACTGTACTACTGCATGGCCAAATACCTGCTGTTTGCGCCTCAGTCTTTTTTCTGACATTCTCCTAAAAGCAGCTCTAGCTGAACACTGTACACTGTTGCTGTGTTGCAAAAATGAAGCAAATTCCATTTGTGAAGCCCAAATTGAAATCACAGAAGGCAGGATTCACACTGCTAATTGTTGCTTAGCAATAAAAAGTGCAAAACATTCTCATGGAACAGTGACACTGGGCACCAGAGGCATCTGCCAATCAGAGAATTGGAAAGCCAACAGTAATGGCAAGAAGAGGAATTCCAACCCTCAGAGGCGTTGGGGGGTGGGGGGAGGTTTCTGCCCTTGTTCCTAGTTAGCACGCTCAGTTGAAAAGAGAAAGAGTCCCTTCATCCATTAGATACTCCTGTTACAGGACTTGAAGACTGTGTGGAAATAGACACTCAAAGGCTCATCTTACCCTAAAGGAGTCCCTGATAGAATTACTCATACCTACAAGAACATATCACCATTCTCTCTTCTCTGTTAAAAAACTGAGTCTCCATGAGGATAGACATTCCACTCCCATTGTTTAGGATTTTTATGAGGCTTTATACTTAGGCATGACTGACTAAAATCACTGGCCACTGCTGATGGACTCAACCTCCATCCTTCTCATCAAATAGTTCATTCCTCTGACAACCATCCCAAGGCTATCCAGGAGCCCTCAGTCACCAGGCATCTTGATAGCATGCAAAAAGACACCCTTCACTTTGGAGATTCTAAGAGTTTTAGGAGCTGTATGTGGGAAACAGGGACAGAGACCAGATATGTTTCTTATCATGTCACAGGTAGATACTAATTTGTATTAGTTATCTATTGCCGTATAACAGTATTACCACAAACTTAGCAGCCTAAAACAACACATGTGTGTTATCTCATAGTTTTATGGGTCAGGAGTCCTGGCATGGCTTAACTAGGTCCTCTACAATCAAGGTGTGAGCCACAACTGGATTCTCATCTGAGGCTGACAGGGGAAGAATTGCCTTTCAAGATCATGTGATTGTTGGCAACATTCGGTCCTTGAAGGCTGCCAGACTGAAGGCTTCAGTTTCTCCTTGGCGGTCAGCCTTCTCTCCGTTCTTTGCCACATGGCCTTCTCCAGATGGCAACTCAAAACATGGCAGCATGCTTCTTCAAAGCCAGCAAGGAAGAGAGATTCCTAACAAGACAGATGTTCCAATCATATGTAACATCATCATGTATATGTAATCCTGTAAATTCTGCAAACTTTATCATATTCTATTGGTTAGGAGTACATCACAGACCCCACCCATACTCAGAGGGAGGGAATTACACACGGGTGTAAACTCCAACAGCAGGAATGATGGGAGCCACCTTAAAAGACTAACTACTACACTATTATTATTATTAATTTACAGGTGAAAAACAAACTGAGAAAGGTAAAATAAATCGCCAGTCAAGAGCTAAGCCAGGTTTGAACACAAGTGTATCTAAAACCAGAATTTGCCTTCTTAACCAATATAGTGCCAAGAAACTGTTCAAAGAGTACGTGAGACTAGAGCTTGAATGGCTTATTCTGAATAATCTGAGAGAATGCGTTAGGGAACCCACATGAGCAAAGAGACAGGAAAGAATGGATGTATTACAGGAGAGTGAGGAGGTGGTTCCAAGAAAGTTGATTTGGGCGTGTAATGGTGGGGGAAGCAGAGGGCTGGATAGCTAGGGTAGCACCAGAATTCTAGAAAGTGAAATGGAATGCATCAATCTAATGCAGTATTCAAAAGGGAATTGTTGCAAGTTTGTAAGCAGAAGTTTTTAAAGTATTAAGATAAATCAAGTATCATAGCTTCATTCTAATCAATATATCTGAAACTTCTCAGAAGAACAAATCTTGATGTTAACCAAAGTAGATATCCGTCTCTACTTGGCAATGCCTTTTAAAACATGGCTGCAAATTATTTAAACAAATAAATATCGACTACCAAGTTAAAAATATTTCTGACAGGACCCTCCTCAGTTAGATCTAAATGGAAGAAATACCTTGCAATAAAACAAGCAACTCTTTTTTGGAGGTCTTTACCACCCTCTTCAAGTCATAAATCCTAGAATCTGTGCTCTTGGCTGCTCTTCTCAATGGTGAGCTGTGACATAGGATACCATCGAAATCCGTTACCCTTACACACTGGGCTGCTCAGCCCTCTAACTCACAGGACAGCCAGGAAGACACAGGCTGGTCTGACCCTGTACTAGTCTTATGTCATCCTTGCGCAGGGGCCATGCTAATCTTCTCTGTATTGTTCCAATTTTAGTATATGTGCTGCCGAAGCGAGCACCCCTGTACTAGTCTTATGATGCAGAATGAAGGAGGAAAAATTTGGGGTTTGGAGGGAAAAGTCAGCACTGGAAATTATAAAATGATGTTTCCTTTGTCCAAACTCAGGTTACTTACTTTCACTCCTGGCTTTCACTCCTCCTAAATCAACAAGTATCACCATGATGTTTGTTATAATGAGATGAGATGATTGGTCATCTGCCTAATCGCAATGCAGAGTGAAGGCATAGAGTCACACTGCCTGGGTTGGAATCCTCTATCCTCCACCTGCAAACTTTGTGACAGGCTATTTCACTTCCTCTGGCCCATAAAGGGGAAGTAAAAATGATATAAAGCATAAGATTTGCAGAAGGATAAAGTGAGTTGATACATGTAAAAAGTGTTTAGGATCAGGAATAAAAAGTAGTCGACACAATAAAATATTGATGATTTATATCATTAGTGCATAGTGTAGTGATTTGCTAGTAAAAGTACAGTGAATTTGTTGAGTAAAAAATTCAATATAATGAACACAATCCTGAATCCTTTTCCATCTTGTGCTTTTCCTGCAAGGGTATATGTACCTCCGGGGCCCAGAGTCATGGTGCAAATGACCATGGGGTTTCTTCCTGGAGTGCCCACTTTACTGGAAGATTTGGAGAAAGGAAAAGAAATTTAACTCGAGCAAAATTGTTAGTTATCTTTATATTAACATCATAAGAGAGGTCTTTGTCGTTAGATCTGTATTATTTTTCTGATTGATACTGATTTAAATATACATAGGTCTACTTTTAAGTCCACAGTTTAGAATTCCTATGATGGATTTAAAAGCTATAAAATATTATCTTTATATTAAGTATCTGGAGGAAAGATTCCATGCAAAACAAAGCTTGATATATTATATACATGTTTTTCTCTGTACTTTGTTTTAGACTCATTAATTTCTTAATTATACTCATCTTTTTTCATCTGGTGGTAAAATAATAGTGCAAATTTTTTATTAAAATAAATCTTACTACAGAACATAAGCAATCATTAAATTATGTAAAAATCTGTGTTTTCTTCACTAGAGGAAAAATTGGTAGAGTAACAGAAAAATCAGACAGGCCCTCTTGAGGGTCAGAGTACTTATCTTGAACCTGAATAGATTGGACAACTTACTAAAATTCTCCAGAACTTTGATTTTAGGAACATGACCTACATCTTAGAGATCCTGAGAAATTTAAATCAGATATGTATGTCAAGTGATACATAGGAAGCCCTTTAAAAATTTAGTTCCATTTTCCAGCTACCATCTTCCCTACTACCTGCTTCAGTGACTACTTCTTCCTACAAATGTTGACCTCATGTCTCACCAGCCACCAATCATCATGTTTTTACCTTTTTATTGAATCTAACCTTATCTCTCTTTTTTCCCTTTCTTACTTAAGATGTGAGTTTTAAGAATTGCATGAGGGGGGCGGAGCAAGATGGGGGAGCAGTAGGAGACCTGGATTTCGTCTGGTCTCAGGAATTCAGCTGAATAGGGATCAAACCATTCTGAACACCTACGAACTCAACAGGAGATCGAAGAAGAGAGTAGCAAAACTCTCTGAACAGAGAAGCGACCACTTACTGGAAGGTAGGACGTGCGGAGAAGTGAATCTGAGGCCATATTTGGGAGGATAGACGGTGGGTGAGGGGGATGCCGTTGGCCGCTTCTGGCAAGTGCTAGAGCCGCGGAGCACAAAATCGGACCTTTTAGAAGTCGGATCCGCTGAGGGACATCGCTCCAGTGGCTAAGCGGGGGGTGGAACACTCGTGGGACAGTGTGGTCTCAGGACCCTCGGGGTCACAGAAAGACCAGGGGTGCCTGAGTGCAGCAGAGCTCCCAGGTATTGGAGCGGGGAAGCCGGCTGCAGAGACGGAGCCGAGGCGCGGGCTCTCAGCTCGGGGTTGCCATAAACTGTGATCCGCGGCCCAGTCGGGCCACTGCTCCTCCAGCAGGGACCCAACAAGCGGCAGATCTGGGGAGACTCCCATTCCTCCTCGGGGAGGAGTGGCGCGGGAGTGCACCTCAGGGATCTGCTGGGTTTGGAGACTCCACACGGGGTCAAGTGCCAGAGATAGAAACGCTCGGTCACAGGATGGGTGAGCGTGGAGTGCGGCCGGAGACCGGGGACAAGGGAGTGACTGCTTTTCTCTGGGGGCACACTGAGGAGTAGGGCCCTGAGTTCTCAGCTCCTCCAGGTGGAGATCGGGAGGCCACCATTTTCACCCTGGTCCTCCAAAGCTGTACCGAGAGCTTGCAGGGAACAAAGCTCCTGAGAGCAAATCCGAGCAGCTTCCTTAGACAGGACTGACAAGGGCGGGGCAATTCCGCCTCCGGCAAAGACATTTGGGAACCACGGCAACAGGCCCCTCCCCCAGAAGATCAACACGAACAGCCAGCAAGCCAAAACCAAGTTTACCGATCAAGGAGAACGGGAGAACTCCAGCGCTAGGGGAATACTGCACATAGAATTCATGGCTTTTTTTTACCATGATTCATTAGTTTTTCAAAGTTAATTTTCTTAGATTATTTTTTTAATTTTTCTCTTTCCCCTTTTCAACCAACATCTTATCAATCCCTTTTTTTAAAAAAAACATTTTTTATTTTTCATTTTCAGAGTCATATCTTATCCCTTCATAGTAGTTACCCTTATTTTTGGCATATATATATATAAGTTGTTCTCTCTTTAAAATTTTGAGATACAGTTTCTTCTAAAGGATCAAAATATACCCTAAATCACTAGTGTATGGCTTTGTTCTAGTCTCCTGCCTGATCACATTCTCTCCCTTTTTTTGTTTTTTTTTTAAATCCTCTTTCTTTTTTCAAACAACTTCTTATCTTATCAATTCCTTCTATAAAATCTTTTATAATTTTCATCTTTACAGTAATCTTCCATCCCTTCCAATGAAGGGACCTTATTTTGTACATATATAAGTCTTTCTTCCTTTAAAATTTTAGGAGGCACTTTTTTCTAACAGACCAAAATACGCCCAAAATCTAGTGTGTGGCACTGATCTATGCACTAGCCTGATCATATTTGATCATATTCTGGTTTTTTTGTATTGTTCTGTTTTTATCTTTTTATTTTGCTTTTTGTTTTTTTCTCTTTCTTTTTTCTTTCTTTCCCTTTCTTTTCGCCTGGTTTCAGGTCTTTTCTGATTTGCATAGAGTATATTTGCTGGGGACGTTGTTAACCTGTTAGCATTTTGTTCTCTCATTCATCTATTCTCCTCTGGACAAAATGACAAGACAAAAAAGTCACCTCAGCAAAAAGAACAAGAGGTAGTACCGTCAGACAGGGACCTACTCAATACGGACATTAGTATGATATCAGACCTAGAATTCAGAATCATGACTTTAAAGATACTAGCTGGGCTTGAAAAAAGCGTGGAAGTTATTAGAGATACCCTTTCTGGAGAAATAAAAACCTAAAATCTAACCAAATCGAAATCAAAAAGGCTATTAATGAGGTGCAATCAAAAATGGGGGCACTAACTGCTAGGATAAATGAGGCAGAAGAGAGAATCAGCGATATAGAAGAGCAAATGATGGAAAATAAAGAGGCTGAGAAAAAAAGAGAAAAACAACTGCAGGATCACAAGGGCAGAATTCAAGAGATAAGTGATACGATAAGACAAAACAACATTAGAATAATTGGGATCCCAGAAGAAGAAGAAAGAGAGAGAGGGACAGAAGGTACATTGGAGCACCTAATAGCAGAGAACTTCCCTAATGTGAGCAAGGAAACAGGCATCAAAATCCAGGAGGCACAGAGAACACCTCTCAAAATCAATAAAAATAGGTCAACACCTCAACATCTAATAGTAAAACTTACGAGTCTCAGAGACAAAGAGAAAATCCTGAGAGCAGCTCGGGAGAAGAGATATGTAACCTACAATGGTAGAAAGATTAGATTGGCAACAGACCTATCCACAGAGACCTGGCAGGCCAGAAAAGACTGGCATGATATCTTCAGAGCACTAAATGAGAAAAATATGCAGCCAAGAATACTATATCCAGCTAGGCTGGCATTGAAAATAGAAGGAGAGATAAAAAGCTTCCAGGACAAACAAAAACTAAAGGAATTTGCAACATGAAAACAGCCCTCCAAGAAATATTGAAAGGGGTCCTCTAAGCAAAGAGAGAGCCTAAAAGCAGCATAGAACAGAAAGGAACACAGATAATATACAGTAACAGTCACCTTATAGGCAATACAATGGCAGTATTTCATACCTTTCAATAGTTACCCTGAATGTAATGGGCTCAATGCCCCAATCAAAAGACACAGGCTATCAGATTGGATTAAAAAACAAGACCCATCAATATGCTGTCTGCAAGAGACTCATTTTAGACCCAAAAACACCCCCACATTGAAAGTGAGGGGGTGGAAAACCATTTACCATGCTAATGGACACCAAAAGAAACCTGGGGTGCCAATCCTTATATCAGACAAATTAGATTTTAAAACAAGGACTATAATAAGAGATAGGGAAGACACTATATCCTACTTAAAGGGTCTATCCAACAAGAACATCTAAAAATTATAAATATCTATGCCCCTAACATGGGAGCAGCCAATTTTATAAGGCAATTAATAACAAAAGCAAAGAAACACATTGACAACAATACACTAATAGTGGGGGACTTTAATACCCCTTCACTGAAACGGACAGATCATCTAAGCAAAAGATCAACAAGGAAATAAAGACTTTAAATGACACCCTGGACCAAATGGACTTCACAGACATATTCAGAACATTCCATCCCAAAGCAATGGAATACACATTCTTCTCTAGTGCCCATGGAACATTCTCCAAAATTTGGAGAAATCCCGGGTCACAAATCAGGTCTCAACCAGTACCAAAAGAATGGGGTTATTCCCTGCATATTTTCAGACCACAATGCTTTGAAACTAGAACTCAATCACAAGAGGAAAGTCGGAAAGAACTCAAATAGATGGAGGCTAAAGAGCATCCTACTAAAGAATGAATGGGTCAACCAGGAAATTAAAGAAGAATTTTAAGAATTCATGGAAACCAATGAAAATGAAAACACAACTGTTCAAAATCTTCGGGATACAGCAAAGGCAGTCCTGAGAAGAAAGTACATAGCAATACAAGCCTTTCTCAAGAAACAAGAAAGGTCTCAAATACACAACCTAACCCTACCCCTAAAGGAGCTGGAGAAAAAACAGCAAACAAAGCCTAAACCCAGCAGGAGAAGAGAAATCATAAAGATCAGAGCAGAAATCAATGAAATAGAAACCAAAAGAACAGTAGAACAGATCAACGAAACTAGGAGCTGGTTCTTTGAAAGAATTAACAAGATTGATAAAACCCTGGCCAGACTTCTCAAAAAGAAAAGAGATACGACCCAAATCAACAAATCATGAATGAAAGAGGAGAGATCACAACCAACCCCAAAGAAATACAAACAATTACAAGAACATATTATGAGCAACGCTATGCCAACAAATTAGATAACCTGGAAGAAATGGATGTATTTCTAGAGATGTATCAACCACCAAAATTGAACCAGGAAGAAATAGAAAACCTGAACAGACCTAGAACCACTAAGGAAATTGAAGCAGTCATCAAAAACCTCCCAACAAACAAAAGCCCTGGGCCAGATGTCTTCCCAGAGGAATTCTTTCAGACATTTAAAGAATTAATACCTATTCTCCTGAAACTGTTCCAAAAAATAGAAATGGAAGGAAAACTTCCAAACTCATTTTATGAGGCCAGCATTACCTTGATCCCCAAACCAGACAAAGACCCCATCAAAAAGGAGAATTACAGACCAATATCCTTGATGAACATGGATGCAAAAATTCTCACCAAAATACTAGCCAATAGGATCTAACAGTACATTAAAAGGATTATTCACCATGCCCAAGTGGGATTTATCCCTGGGCTGCAAGGTTGGTTCAACATCTGCAAATCAATCAGCGTGATACAGTACATTAACAAAAGAAAGAACAAGAACCATATGGTCCTCTCAAGAGATGCAGAAAAAGCATTTGACAAAGTACAGCATCCTTTCTTGATCAAAACTCTTCAGAGTATAGGGATAGAGGGTACATACCTCAATATCGTAAAAGCCATCTATGAAAAACCTACAGCGAATATCATTCTCAATGGGGAAAAGCTGAGAGCTTTCCCCCTAAGGTCAGGAACGCAGCAGGGATGTCCACTATCACCACTGCTCTTCAACATACTATTAGAAGTCCTAGCCACAGCAATCAGACAACAAAAAGAAATCAAAGGCATCCAAATCGGCAAGGAGGAAGTCAAACTCTCACTCTTTGCAGATGATATGGTACTGTATGTGGAAAACCCAAAAGACTCCACCCCAAAACTGCTAGAACTCATACAGGAATTCAGTAAAGTAGCAGGATATAAAATCAATGCACAGAAATCAGTGGCATTCCTATACATCAACAACAAGACAGAAGAGAGACAAATCAAGGAGTCGATCCCATTTACAATTGCACCCAAAACTGTAAGATACCTAGGAATAAATCTAACAAAAGAGGCAAAGGATTTGTACTCAGAAAACTATAAAATACTCATGAAAGAAACTGAAGAAGACACAAAAAATGGAAAAATATTCCATGCTCATGGATTGGAAGAACAAACATTGTGAAGATGTCAATGCTACCTAGAGCAATCTACACATTCATTGCAATCCCCATCAAAATACCATCCACTTTTTTCAAAGAAATGGAACAAATAATCCTAAAATTTGTATGGAACCAGAAGAGACCCCGAATAGCCAGAGGAATCTTGAAAAAGAAAAGCAAAGCTGGCGGCATCACAATTCTGGACTTCCAGCTCTATTACAAAGCTGTCATCATCAAGACAGTATGGTACTGGCACAACAACAGACACATAGATCAATGGAACAGAATAGAGAGCCCAGAAATGGACCGTCAACTCCATGGTCAGCTCATCTTCGACAAAGCAGGAAAGAATGTCCAATGGAAAAAAGACAGTCTCTTCAACAAATGGTGTTGGGATTGGACAGCCACACGCAGAAGAATGAAACTGGACCATTTCCTTACACCACACACTAAAATAGACTCCAAATGGTTGAAAGACCTAAACGTGAGACAGGAGTCCATCAAAATCCTAAAGGAGAACACAGGTAGCAACCTCTTCGACCTCAGCCGCAGCAACTTCCCACCAAATGCGGGACAATTTAAGCATCAAAATAAATAATAAAAGTAATGCACCAGATACAATGAACTTAGTAAGACATACCATTTCTGTGGTTTTCCTGCCAAAAATGTACAGTCCAAATCTAATCATGAAGAAATATCAGACAAGCCAAACGGAGGAATATTCTACAAAATAACTGGCCTGTACTATTCAAAATTTCAAAGCCAAGAAACACAAAATAAAGGTGGAAGAACTGTTTCAGATTAAAGGAGAGTAAAGAGATGTGACACCCAAAAACAGTGAGGGATTCTGGCCTGGTCTTGGAAAACTGACGATATTTGAATATGGATTGTGTATTAAGTGATCACATTGTAACCATATTACAGTTCTTGAGTTTGAACATTACACTACATTTATGTAAGAAGTGTCCTTAATCATTGGGAACACACATTACAATATATAGCAGTAAAGGAGAACAATGTATCTGATGTCTTCAACTTATTCTAAAGTTGTTCAGAAAAATAAGTTGTATATATATTTCACACATATTCTTCTATACGCAAAATCAGAAAGCAAATGAAACAAAATACATACAGATTTGGTGAGTCCAGATAAAGGGTATATGAAATTTCTTCGTACTATTCTATATAAATTTGCTTGAATTATATCAAAATTTAAGTTTTTTTAAAAAGGAAAAGAAAATCTAAGGCTATAGCCAGACCTGCAATTCTGAGCTCTGCCATGAGGGTTGTGTAACTGATAACATCCATAACCCCTCACTAGAATTCACAGAGGTGTCAATGCAGAAGGTCGTATATTTTTATTTTAACTGAAAGATATATACAAACTTGATGGGGCACCTGGTGGCTCAGTCATTAAGCATCTGCCTTCGGCTCAGGTCATGATCCCAGGGTCCTGGGATCGAGCCCTGCATCGGGATCCCTGCTCCGCGGGAAGCCTGCCCCCCCCACTCCCCCTGCTTGTGTTCCCGATCTCTAGCTGTGTCTCTCTCTGTCAAATAAATAAATAAAATATTTAAAAATAAATAAATAAATCTGTTTAAAAAAAAGAAAGATATATATACAAACTTGATAAGAAAAAAATATTGCCTTCAGAGCCTCAGTCAAAACCTTCATGGAAGAAGAAGAGGAGCTATGGTTAGTTGAAGACTTGCCCCATAGGAGGCAACGTGATAGCAGCCATGCTTGCAGAGGTTATAGACCTAGATCTGAAGCCCACCTCGGCTGTTCACTAACTCTGTAACAGTCACAAGTCACTGAACCTCTCTGATTCCTCCTCTACAGAATGGAAATAGAGCGTCTATCTCACAGAATTCAGTGAGGAATAAAAAGACTATATATAAACAGCATAAAGTAGTCACCCGATAAATGCTACCCATGCTTTGTGCCAGGCACTTCTGTGCATTATCGCATGTGAGCCTCACAACCACCCTGAGAAAGGTACCATGACCTTCATTTTTACATTTTAGAAAGCAGATTCGTAACAGTTAAATATGTCACACAATTTACAAGTAAACCACCCTAGATTCGACCCCTGGTGTGACTGATGGCGACAGCCCTGCTCAGTGTACTAGGCCCTACTATCACGCAAAATGCACAACGTGCATACATAACAGTATGGGGCAGGAAAGGGGGAGACAGTGACAAGGTGCCTTCTGCACCAAACTAAAGTTAAGATGACCCTTGCAGCAAATGGCTCAGAGAATACCTACTGATCGTAGCCTGTATTTTGAGAACTTCATTTACTTCTTAATAAATGATAGAATAATTTGAAATGACGTTTTCATTATTATCTCAAACTGTAATGCCAAAGGACCACTAGTGACATGTTAATTACTACGCTGTTATAGTTATGAGTCTTTTTTCCTCTATTTCTCCTGGCATCACTACCAGCGCGGCTATAAATAAGGGAATGCCTGTGATGGCCTAGAACTCTCTGTTATCAACTTAGTCATACTTTGCTTTTAAGAATGACATAGGCTAAAGTTTTGGCCTTAAAAAGCCATCAAGCAAGAATTAAAATTCACATATTTCAGTAAAATGTTAATACCATCATTTTGTAGATGAGAGAACTCAGACAGTGATTCTAAGCATTTCTGAAAACCTCATGCCTAGAGTTCCTTGAGATTCAAATCTGAAAATCATTAGCCAGGCTAGTGTAAACTATCTTAATTGCCATGGTGGTAGTTGAGAGAGAGAAAAACATCTAACAAAAACGGGTCACAAACTATCTAGGTTTGTTTTAATCAGTTATGCAAATTGGCTTCAGACCCACAAACTAAGCCCATGGAGAAAAAGAAATCAGGCTTGCTGGAAAGGCACATGGTTCTTTGCAGAAACATTTTAAATTTAAAGTATATTTAAAAAGCACCCTGATCAGTATATTCCAACCCTAAGCTGCACACAATAAACATCAAATAAATGCATGGGGAGGGAAGGAAGGAAGGAAGGAAGGAAGGAAGGAAGGAAGGAAGGAAGGA
>NW_027397106.1:11840693-11850795 GCF_003265705.2 Callorhinus ursinus | reverse complement strand
AGGAAGGAAGGAAGGAAGGAAGGAAGGAAGGAAGGAAGGGAGGGAGGGAGGGAGGGAGGGAAGGAAAAGACAATCTTTTCTAATGCATCTCTTCTAACCCTAAGAAGAGTAAAAAGAAATGGTGGGAATTTGCTAATTCCAATATTGAAGGGCTTAATCATTTTTAATTTATCTGCAGTCCTTACATGCAGCATAGATTATATTTGCTACCAAATATGAATTCATACTCTCTCCAAAACAATCACTAAGGATTACAAAGCATGGTATAATCTCGCCTATTCTCAGAAAGCAGTTACACAAACCTAATGAGTTCAACCAAAATTATGGGGGGAACAGTATCTGTCCTGCGGCTACTATGATGAGAAAATGACCTCTACACACACACACACACACACACACACACACACACACACACACACACATACACACACACTTTTGTTTGAAGGCACTGGTTAATCAAAGAGCACTGGTCTTTGTGAGTTGTAACACTCAGAGAGGTTGCAGTGGCCTGGCCTGGGACTCTGACAGCTTTAAGGTGGTATGATAAACAATGTTTTATCATTGTTGTTGTTGTTGTTGTTACCATCATTATTACATATTATTCAAAAAATCCACATCCGCATCAGGAGGGAAACAACTGTAGTTCACCAAAATGCACAGACAGTGCGCACTAGACTAACACAAGGCAAAGCTCTTTATTGATAAGCAACTTTCTGGAGCAGCTAAGTCCTTTGCATACAGATGAAGTGCTCCGTAAATGATGAATAGACCCAAAATGAAGCAACTCCCTAACTGTCCTTGAGCTGTCCTCAAACATCTCCCCCTGAGGCAGCATGAGAAGAACGACAAAAATAACAACAAGCACTATTTGTTAATACTAACTATGTAACAGGCAAAACATGCCGATCACTTTACATTCATTACCTCATTTAATCCCCACAACAAATTGAGGAAGTACTGTCATAAACCCCATCCCACAGATAAGAAAACCAAGGCTCAGATATGTAAAGTCATTTGCCCAAAGGCAAGCAAGAAACAAATGGTAGAGCTCCCGATCTGGCATCTCTGACTATGCTCTTAACCACAGACAAGACTATAATATCTGCATCTATCCTTCATTTTGGAGAAAAAAAATACAGACCCAAGAGGCTAATAAAAGAATAGTTAAAGGGACGGCTAGTCGTTCAGGGTTCCCTTGCATTTGAAAAGCCCAGGGCACTGTCTGCTTGCTGAAGTGGGGATTCTGCAGGACATACAGATCCACGGGTCATTAAATGTGCATTCACAAAAAAAGTCCAATGTTTGTGGCCCTCATTGATGGTATATTGATGATGGTTTCAAAGTTTAGACTTACACAGTTCACTCTGATTTAATGGACTTCTACATTTTGCCTATTGCCAATGAAGCAAGATGTTTCCCACTCCACTCAGGAAAGAGAAAGTCCAGCAAATGAGAGTGTCTGGCCAAATGCCTTTGAAAACTAATGGACTATGAAGCCGGTCTTTGAATGGTCTGGTTAGAGAAGTTCCAGAATATCTCCTTCACTCAACATCCATCGGAGTCCTGAAGCCTTCTCTTCTAGAGAATCCTCTATTAAAATGCAGAAGTCTTCATCATTGCCAGACAGAATGCCAGAGCCCTGCTGGTTCCAGCCGAGTTCCAGATTTGGCATGTAGTCATTGGATCCACGGCACCTGCCAGAGCTTCCCTATCCAACTGTATTCCCAGCCCAGCTCCCTGGCCAACCCAGGCCTGTTGCTGCCCAGCCAGGACCTGGCAGGTTTTGCTCCCTCATTATGCATGTTCACTACCAAATCTTTCAATCTCATGCTCTGTCTACTCACCCTCCTCAGCCTTCAAATACTGCGAAACCCTGATATTTCTTGTCCACTCCAGGATATTTTCGAGAGTGAAAGCCGACTGCATATAAACACTACGCTGGGACAACAGACATAAATCTGCAAACTTACATCCGGTCACCCCATCAAATAGCCACAGGACTTCCTTATCTGTAAAACAAAACTACAATTCGGACTGATGCCTTTTCTAACAACTCATCCGATTTCTCCCCCCTCCCTTCTCTGCCAAAGTTCTAGAACTTGTTGTCTACAAATGTGGCCTCCATGTAGTCACCATCCACCTTCTCTCTGATCTCCAGTCACTTGATCTGCTGCATCTACCATTCAACAGAACTCTCCCCATGCTAAAGCAAATCTTCCTCTTTCGATCTTCATTCTCCTAGAACTCTCTGCTCTATTTGATTCTCCCCAACCCTTCCACGCCCCAGCCATTAGCTTTCTGAGGATTATCTCACCATTGCCTCATCTGTTCTTTGATTTTTCCCTATTATAAATGATCGATACCTTTGAACATTTGAAACACCTGCCTTTCCTGAATTAAATCTCAGTCACCCCTCATTTAGCATAACTGTGAAATGCTCTCACCCTAGCTGCTTCCTCTGGTTGAGCTCCAGCTTATCAATGTTCCCCTTGAATTGTTTCATCTGGGAAGGCACACACACTGACCGGCACGGAGAAAGTCAAGGCTGTTTCTCCCCACCTGGCCTCTGTCTCCCTCTCCAGCCTCATGATGTCTTAGCTTTGTCAGCAGCCTCTTTGCTCTGCTCACTGCCCTCATGGTGATAGTCAACAAAATCTCCTGGCTCCCCATTTATGAATTCTACCAAGTTGCTTTCTCCCATCTCGACCTTGTGCAGTGAAGACTTTTTTTTTTGTCAACCCAAATATAGGATTTTACATTTATCCCTGTTACATTTCAACGTCTTAATTTCAATCCTATTTCACAGCCTGTCAAGACCCTTTTGAGTTTTAATGCTATCATCTATCATGTTAACCCTTCTTTCTGTTGAGTTGTCTACAGATTTAGTAAGCATCCCTTATATGATTTTTTTCTTTTCTCTGTCAATTTCAGCTTGGAGACATCTGATTTCTCAAACGTAAGTGTTAAAGACCTATTCACTGCCTCTCCACTGCTCCATGTGACACAGTGTGTCACCAAGAGTTCTAACCTCCCCAGTCTACGATTATTAGTCCTGTCACTTGGAACAGTGGTTCTCAAACCTTGGTGGACATCAGCATTATCTGTCACATCTATTAAAATGCATATTCCCAGGCTTAAGCTTTCACAATTCCGATTCAGTAGATTGAAGAAGAATCTCCAAGAATAAGTACCTTTAACAAGCACCCAAATGACTAATGAATAATCTGTACATAATATTTAAACACTTCTTTAGGACCAAAAACTTCTGCTTTGCTGAATCTGTGGGCGGGGTTGGGGGGGGAGGGAGACAGTGGTAGAAATGAGTTATATTTTCTAAGTGTCCTGTCAGTTCCCAAACATCTTTTAAGGGAATTGAACATAAGGTTATTCTGCCAATATTCAGTGACTTTATTCATATTTTCTAGGTAAATTCACATTCCAGGTACCAAATGACTCCTTAAAGGACCGGACATTCAATTTGAAATTACTTAATAAGGTAAATATATTTAAATTGCTTCTTTATGATGATAGATTTAAATGGATTATTTTTGGTATTAATTTATATATCTTTGGCCTGAGATTTATAAAATAATTCTTCTGATCACATATTTATGCAATGTTACCTCTGTAGTTATTGTTAAAATGAATGTCAAATATTTCTGTGCTCTATTTTTAACTTTTCTTGTTTTAAATTTTTTTATTTATTTTTAACTGAGCATTGTTTTATTGCTTTTTAAACTCATAGGTTTAATTGCGCTTCAAGCTTTTTACACCTGGTTCTTTAAGGGTATTTTATTTAAAGATGTATCACTAGCAATAGTTACCTTATCTTTTTTTTTTAAGATTTTATTCATTTATTTGTCAGAGAGAGAGAAAGAGCACAAGCAGGGGGAGCGGCAGGCAGAAAGAGAAGCAGACACCCCACTGAGCAGGGAGCCCGATGTGGGACTCGATCCCAGGACCCTGGGATCATGACCTGAGCTGAAGGCAGACGCTTAACCAATGGAGCCACCCAGGCGTCCCAACAGTTACCTTATCTTATTTTTAAATTTTTTACTTTTAAGACTATCTCACCTTTTTTAAGTTCTTTCATTTTGTTTACCATCACTGTTCTCACCTTCTGTTTTTCTATTTTTATTTTTTTAAATACTTTATTTATTTATCTGACAGACACAGCAAGAGAGGGAACACAAGCAGGGGGAGTGGGAGAGGGAGAAGCAGGCCTCCCACTGAGCAGGGAGCCTGATGCGGGGCTCGGTCCCAGGACCCTGGGATCATGACCTGAGCTGAAGGCAGACGCTTAACGACTGAGCCACCCAGGCACCCCTATTTTTATTTTTTTTTAATTTTATTTCTTTTAAGGAGGTTCTACACCCAACATGGGGCTCAAACTCACAACCCCAAGATCAAAACTCACATGCTCTACTGAGTACTGACTGAGCCAGCCAAGTGCCCCTGCTTTTCTATCTTTAATCTCTTGCTTTCACAGTGTCTGACACAAAAGTGGGTCCTAGGAATTCTCATAATGAAAGGAATCCAGTTACAACCAGGAAAGTCTCAGAGCTGCCTAGCCACCTTTGTACCTGTTCCTCTGGCTTCTCCTAATTCCTTATTCTGAAGATCAAGAGACTCACACATAATTCCACAATACAGACTTTCAAATAATCTACCTAGAATATTGTAAGTCATTTTTTCTTTTGCTCTTAACTTGTTAGAGAAAGCCTGTTACATTATAACAGCTACTAGTATTAGGCTGGTCATGTTCCAAACTGTTTTTGTTTTGTTTTATTTTGTTTTTCTTAACCTAAACTTTTGCTAAAACTACCTTCATGCACAGTCAAATTATCAAGTAAAATGATCCATTGGCACACGCTGATTTATTAGGCCCATGTGGAACAGCGAGAAATGACAGTGATTACCATTCATTGAGTATCTACTGCATGGCATACTCTGTGATATGTTCTTTATATAGACATGTGATCTGATCAAACTTCACAAAAATTCTGCAAGGAAAGTGCTATTATCCTTATTTTACAGATAAAGAGCTGAGACTTCCCTGCTCCTTCTGCTACTCCACACAGTCAAGGTAGGGGGTCGCCATGGAGAACTAGAAAAGCTACTAGTTGAGGACAGTGATGCTGGAGGACTCACTTAGTTGCTGGGGTTGCTGCTGCCTGACAGGCCTCACCTTGGGACTTCTCTGAGATTTTTTCTCAGCTGAAGAGAGCCCCTCACCCAAGGTCATACCTCTTTCCAGGGCAGCCCACATTCCATAACTCCTCTAAGGGGGTGGGAGTGTAAGGACCAGCCTTCTTGCCCAAACCCAGGACCACTCTGAAGAGCCATCCCAATTCCAGAGCTCCCCTGGGAGCAGCAAGACACCCCAACTTCTCTGTCTGTCTTGCTTCCTTCCCTTCCCTGAAATATAGGGATCCTGAGAACACTCCTTAATAGACTACCTGTGGTACAAATTTCCTTATCAGGGTCTGCTTCTTGAAACACCTGACCTACAACATTAGAGTTTTGTGATGAAACACAGCAATTTTTATTTATGCCTCCCCATTAACAAAAAAGTATCAAAGGCAGTTTCATGAATATGTAAATATAAGTTAACATATTAGAGGTGGCAGAGAAAAGAAAAAGAAATAAAAAATACTTTTGCACAGCAAAGGAAACAGTCAACAAAACTAAAAGACAACTTACAGAATGGGAGAAGATATTTGCAATTGTCTTATCAGATAAAGGGCTAGTATTCAAGATCTATAAAAACTTATCAAACTCAACACCCAGAAAACAAATACCCCGACAAGAAATGGACAAAAGACATGAACAGACATTTCTCCAAAGAAGGCATACAAATGGCCAATGGACACATGGAAAAATGCTGCACATCACTTGGCATCAGGGAAATCCAAACCAAAACTGCAATGATACCACCTCACACCAGTCAGAACGGCTAAAATTAACAAGACAGGAAACTGCAGATGTTGGTGAGGATGCGGAGAAAGGGGAACCCACCTACACTGTTGGTGGGAATGCAAGCTGGTGCAACCACTCTGGAAAACAGTATGGAGGTTCCTCAAAAAGTTAAAAATAGAACTACCCTATGACCCAGCAATTGCACTCTGGGTATTTATCCAAAGGATACAAACATAGTGATCAAAGGGGCACCTGCACCCCAATGTTTATAGCAGCAAGGTCCACAATAGCCAAAATACAGAAAGAATACTATGTATATATATATAGTGGAATACTCAAACATCAAAAGGAATGAAATCTTGCCATTTGCAATAATGTGAACGGAACTAGAGGGTATTATGCTAAGTGAAATAAGTCAATCAGAGAAAGACAAATATCCTGACTTCACTCGTATGTGGAATTTAAGAAACAAAACAGATGGACATAGAGGAAGGGAAGGAAAAATAAAATAAGATGAAATCAGAGAGGGAAACAAACCGTAAGAGACTCTTAACTATAGGAAACAAACTGAGGGTTGCTGGGGGTGGGGCGGAGATGGGGTATCTGGGTAATGGGCATTAAGGGGGGCACTTGATGTAATGAGCACTGGGTGTAATATGCAACTGATGAATCACTAAATTCTACTTCTGAAACTAATAATACATATATGTTAATTAAATTGATTTTAATTTTTTTTAAATCTCAAAATAAAAAAGTTTGAGTTTCTATTAAAAAAAGAAAGTAAGTAAGAATACAGAACCCAAGGGAAAGAACATAAAACGGAGCCAGGCATGTGGCTAAAAGAAAAATGAATCCCTTAGCTGAGGCATGAATTTGGCTCATTTTTTGCCAATGCAAAAGAAAGTAAACTCATCAATTCATAATTTACAGTAGGCTTAAGATGTCTGGTTAAATATACAGATGTTTGGTCAAAAAAACTACATAGTTGCTCAGGAAAAACCAAAACCAAAGAGAAATACCTCCTGAGCATTCATATAAAGATCTTCACAACCTTACATTTGATGCATAGGTGAATTTCATGGAGATGTGTTTGATTGGCTGGTAGGGTGACCCAACTGTCCAGGTTTGTCTGGGACTACAAAGTTTCCCGGTGTGTGGGACTTTCAGTTTTAAAACCAGGAAGGTCTGGGCCACACTGAGACAGTTGGTCACCCTGGTGATAATACAAATCCAACATCAAGTCAGTAAAAGCAAATCTGCAAGGAGCAATATGAACCAGTCCAGGAACACAGGTTTAGGCTGGCCTGACTCAGTCCAGCAGTATATTTAGGTCATTTGGAAGAATGTTTCTAGTACATAGCCTTCACACAATCATTGGTGAATATTGTTGATCGCTGCTGAGCTCTGGAGAGATGAGGCATACGGCAGTGATTTCAATGTTACACTCAAAAAATAGCCAAAGTGCCTCTATTTTATGCTGTCAGCTCAGTACAGATCCTTATACTCGAGCAGACAGCTGAGCCAGGGACAGAGTTAACATTCTTAGGTGAAAACTGAAAAGCCTGACAAGCACACAAAGGTAATTTCACTTCCACTTGGTGGTAAGCTAAGGGAACATTTAGGGGCAGGAACAAAATTCTCCTTTGAAGGTAGTTTTAAATCTTCTCTACTACATAAATGCATGCACTGGGGTAAAAATATTCTACTCTAACAACTGGGTCACCACAATTTTAGCCTGGAAGAACCAGAAACTGAAAAAGGCAGATGTTACCCAAAAAATCAATCACAATAAAATACCTATAGAATAATTAACTTGACTCTGTCAATTTCAGGTATACTTGCCATGATCAACTATTGGAGGAATTAACAACAAAGTAATTAAATGATTTCCCAGGACCTATATTTCATTAAAATGAGATATTCCGTATATCCAAAATCTATTCAACAACTAAAATAATCATCCACTAGTTTCCTTGCTAACTTGTTTTTAATGAACTGAACCCTAGAGTTACAGTCAATAGTCCTGATTTAGGAGTTCCAGTCTAGCAGCTGTCTTTCCACAAATAACCTTTGGAAGTCACTTAACAAATAAATATTCCCTATTCCTGAGTGATCTAATCAGCAATCATATGGATTTTCTTTTCCGGTTAAGTTCTAGTTGTCAATTGTAATTTGTAAAAGAAACTGGGAGGAAGCTGGAAACAAAGATGGCAATTATCCAGCTAATTTGGGGTTTGTTTATGGCCACACACATGTCAACTATGTTTGAGAATATTTTCTATTTCCATTGACAAAATTTCCAGATGATTGCTGACATTCTTCCTCATGTTCTATTGTACAGACAGCCACAAGTAAAACCAAAATGAAGACATTCTGTGATGCCCAATCTGCAAAGCATACTGTGCAGAGGTAATGACAATTGTCTCCTGAGTTCAGAAGGTCATCAATAGAGGTATAGCCAGTTTTATTTTTTTAAACCATTATTTGATCCTCCCTTAATAAATGAGTTGTATAGTGAGACGAAGAAAAGTTGGCTGGAAAGCCCAAACAAGGAAGATGGTCCTTCCTGTGCATTATTTGTAGTTTGCCAGGGAGACATAAAGTCTCTTACAAAATATTTCAGGCATTTACCTCACAAAAGCTAGAGCACTGGCATCTGAGGGGCTTTTGCACTGTGGTAATGACCCAAAAAGATGTCTGGCTCTGTAGAGCGTTATTTGTATTTCTTCATCGCCTTATTCAACAGCTAATTTCCAACACTCCATTTCATTTTGTGCTAAATCAATCCAGTGGAGGACGGAATAGCATGGCGCCCCAGAGCATGTCCTGAGGCTACGCAGTGAGGATTATGCTTCCATTTTCTTTGACTTCTTCACAGTAGCCCACCTGCTTCACAGCTACCTAAATTCCATTACACGCCATTTCGCTATTTGCATCCACAGCTCTAGTCATTAAACAGGAGGGAAAGAGCACCTTTGCTGCACAATGAAGTTATCCATTTCCCCAGCTCAGCACATGGACAGGCTTTTCTTCCTTCTAAATAACTAGTTTCATCTGTGACTAAGAGGTCTGAAATTTTACTACTCAACCTGCTAACTGTTGCATTGCATCAAAGGGAAGGTCAGTAATCTTCTTGACAGAAGATTTAGAACATAAGAAGCTTAGCATTCAGGTCTAGGAACTTAACCTGCAGTGCCCTCACGGTGCTCTGCTAATGGAGCTCCATTTCAGTTTCCAGCTGGCTTTTTAAAAAAAACTGATGAGGACAGAATGGCTCTGCTCCCCTCCCCCTCCCACCCCTACCTCCCCTGGAGCTAGGCAGTTTATGCAACTCCAAACCCTGTCTAGGTGCAAGCTCTCAGTGGTGAAAGGCAGGACGGCACTGGGCATCCCCGTTCCTGTCTTGGTGAACCCTTGAATCAAAGTGATCTCCAAATACATCACTGCCAGTGAACACCCAGAGTCTGTCATCAAAGAGCCCCCAAATCGGACTGGTATCGCGATCTTCTTTTCTAAAGGTGAAAGGAGACTTTATTTTAAAAAAGAAAAAATTTATTTTATTTTATTGTAGATATTAAGTTTTGCCTTGAACAAATGAATGATATGTAAGCATTTTTCCCTCTTTAAAGAAGAACATTTCTATTTCTAAAATGTACATGCATACATTTGTTTAAAAATAGCTGCCTTCATTATCATAATGATTTTTCCTCCTGTGTTCAGGAGCTAAGGGAATTAGTGGTAAATGTAAATGTAATCAAGGGCACCACCATGCTTTTAATTTGGCAAGTAAAAACCATTTATATTTCCCATCGTTGTGGCAGGACAAGTCAGTTTCATTACCAAAAGAAGCTTGGAGGTAATCTGATTGCCATTTGACCTTTTTTTATTTTTTTCATGTTTATTATGTCTTGCCTGAATAAAAATTCTCATCCTTATATCAAGGGTTGGTATAGTTATGGGAAAATGCACTACTGTTAAGAGTAAATTGCTACCACCTTTCTGGAAGCAGTCTGCCAAAATATATCCAAAATGTGAAAGTGTGACTCTCCTTTGATGCAGAAATCCCCTATCGATAAATTTACCCTGATATAGTTGCCCACATAGAGGATGCATGTTCTCTGTATTGCTGTTTACACAAGAAAGAAAGAAAGAAAGAAAGAAAGAAAGAAAGAAAGAAAGAAAG
>NW_027397106.1:11811174-11840593 GCF_003265705.2 Callorhinus ursinus | reverse complement strand
GAAAGAAAGAAAGAAAGAAAGAAAGAAAGAAAGAAAGAAAGAAAGGAAGGAAGGAAGGAAGGAAGGAAGGAAGGAAGGAAGGAAGGAAGGAAGGAAGGAAGGAAGGAAGGAAGGAAGATCCTGAATGTCCAATAAAACATAACTAGTTAAATATATTATGGCGTGCAAATAAAACTTAACACTGCTGTTCAAAATAGGATATTTGAAATACTGTTTAATAAGAAACATCTTGTACAGTATATAGAATTCATGCACAATTTATTCATGCAATAAATATTTATCAAACACCTACTAAGTAACAGGCTCATTCTATAGCAGAGCTTGGCAAACTCTTTGTGTAAAAGTTCACATAGTAAATATTTTAGGATTTGCAGGTCATGTGGTCCCTGCTGTCCCTGCTCAAGTCTGCCATTGTGAATGAAAGCAGCCACAGGCAATAGGTAAAACAAATGGGGGTGGCTGTGTTCCAATAAATCTTTATTTACAAAAACTAGGCTGCCGGATGGTTTTGGCTCCTGGCTGTGAGTTTTGGACAACTGGAATATATAAGTGAAGTAAAACATGCAAAAAGCTCTGAGTCCATAGGTCTTACATTCTGTAGCTATCTGTTTATGAATAATATGGTTAGAGGGATATCTGCCAATCATTCATTAAGCAAATCTTAGGGGATTGTGCCAGAGGCCAGGCTGTTATTAGCTAGTGATTCGATGGTAAACAAAAGAGACTTGGTCCCTGCCTTCATAAAGCTCATGGTCTGTGGAGAAGACAGATAAGAAAGCAGGTGAAAAGAGCAGCTACAGTTTGTTAAAACTGATAAGAAGCAAAGAACAATGATTAACATTATCTTCAGGTAGTGAAATGTCTAATGAGTGTTCCTTTATTCTTGTTTACTTTCTTCTGTTATTTGAAGTTTGTACAATAAGCATGTTTTAGCATTTCCAGAACAATAAAGCTAGTTGCCAAAAGTTGTAAGTAATGAAAAGGATAAAAGTTTAATTCGTATTTTCTACTGAGCACAAAATCCTAACGGATTTAGAACAGTGGAAGATCTATACATTTTTTAAAGTGATTTGTTTTGTCTTTGAAGCTGTCTACCTAGAAAAAAAGGTCTTACTGTTCTGTAAATAAATAAACAAACAAATAAAAACCCTTGTCTTTGGGATATGGATGAGGGACTTAGCGACAGACAGGAGAATCTTAATTCTTCTCCATTCACTCACTAATCTCAAGTGTAAAACAAAGTGCTTAAGGAAGTATATGAGAGCAATAACCCAAAGACTGGCAATGTTTTCAGATGACTGAAAAAAAAATTCATTTTATTTTTCTTTTGAAAGGAAAGTGTATAGTAAAAGAGGTCTGGCCTTTGGCCTTAGCTTCTGGGAGGCCATCTCTGTCAAAGATGTCAAAGATGGGAGTATCTTTGATTAGGATGGGGGCTGGCCACACCTGACAGTCCCAGGCTGGGGGCTACCCAAACCAGAAAGACCAACCATGTGATTTGGGATGGGAGCTTGGGGTCTCGTGGTATCAGTTGACCTGGTAACTGAGTTCAGCTGCATGAGTAATCAATCATTCTTATGAATGCAGCCCCAGTAAAAACTTTGGACAGCAAAAGTCTGGTGAACTTCCCTTACTGGCAGTCTCCATATATTGTCATGCATTGATGCCAGGAGGGGAATGTGTCCTGAGTACAACAGAAGCTTCATGTTTGGATGGCTCCCAGACTCGGCCCTGTGCATCTCTTCCTCTGGCCCATTTCCTGTATCCTTTCCCTGTAATAACCATAACCATGAGTATAGTTGGTTTCAGCGAATTCTTGTCTTTCTAGTGAATTATGGAATTAGTGATTTTGAGAACCCCCAAACTTGCAATTGGTGAAGTGAGCTTGGTCCTATGCAGGACAGTGCCCTCAGATCTTGCAGTTTGGCCAACTCCATGTAAGGAGCATTTAAAGGAAGAAGAGAAGACAATGTGTTACTGGAACCTCAACTCTCCCCTTGTGGTGAGAAAACACCAAAGAGGCTCTGGGCCTCTTTCTCCCTCTACTTCTTCCAAATCTCAAACATTATTCACCAGATTTAACAGAAGGAATAACTACACAGTACATTCAGAGTTTACAAAGATGTGTAACTGTCCTGATAAAAGGTATGTCTTTAGGGCACATTTATAAATATTATTTTCATACTTTACTTGTAACTTTGTCTTAGAAAGATTTAAACACAATCTTTTTCTCCTTTAATATATCAGAAGCACATAAGGAGTCAAAGACTCAAACCAGTGCATTTCCTTGATGCAAAGAGCACAAATTTTGCTAAAATATTTGCCTGACTACTTTCTAGTGAGCCACAGAAAAAACATTTCATTTAGTTTTCTGATTAATTCCATTTAAAAACAATGCTTTCCAGAACACCAGGGTTTAGATACATTCCACTTTTTTTAAAGATTTTATTTATTTGACAGAGAGATAGAGAGCACAGATAGAGTGGCAGGCAGAGGGAGAGGGAGGCTCCCCTCTGAGCAGGGAGACGTGGGGCTTGATTCTTGATCCCAGGACCCTGGGATCATGACCTGAGCACAAGGCAGATGCTTAACCAACTGAGCCCCCAGGCGCCCCCTAGATACATTCTTTTTTTTTTTTTAAAGAGCCACAAAGATGATGTCTTTGTGAAAGTTTAGATATATGGATGTCCTATTTCTGAGTGGTTGAGTACCTAGGTAGTCAACAAATTGGACTGAACATTTCTTAGGGGCAAGCTTGGGCCTTTGGTAATGGAAGCTTCTTACTCCATTTATCTTCAAGGTATGAAAGCTTGAAAAAATCCCTAAAGCTTAGTCTATCACTTCCTTAGAGATTGTCCTAGTAACCCCATCAGTCAAATGTGGGTATATCATACATCATAGGTCATCAGCCCATTATTTTTTAAATATTGGGAAATAAACCAGGAAAATTAACATTGTGAACTCCTATCAACAACTTGGGCTAGAACTCAAAAGTATTTCCTCTTTGCCTACACTTCAGGTGCATAGGTCATTTGTTACTGGTTTTGAGGACTTGAGTTCAGGATAGATTCAACCTCTAAAAACTCAGTCTGGTTCTGAGCTTGTCCTTGACTCCAGGTTCCAGTGCCCAGCACTTGAAAAGATCAGGTGCAATTCAATTATGAAGTCACATCTGACTTTTTGAAGTATAAATCCACTGCACTTGAAAATGGCAAGTGTAAAATCCATTCTTAAAAAGCACTTGACATTTTCACATACAGCTTTACAGCTGTGGAAATGTGAGGAGGCTCAAAAGCAATGGCCAAGAATGACTTTAAAAAAAAAGGAAGAAAGAAAGAAAGAAAGAAAGACTCTAATGCTTGGTCAGGAGCAGAAGTCTGATTTTTAGCTCTTTGAGTTGACTAGAAAATTAGAAGTTCTTTAAAAGCTGCACTTTGTAAAACTCATGTCTATACCTGATTTTTCCTAATGTTTAACTGCTGGTTTGTATGCCTAATATCATATGCCTTGTTCTTCAAAAGGACTTTATAAGTTATCTTGATGTCTGTATTTTGTACCTGCAGCCTGAAGTGATCATATAGATCAGGGGTTGGCAAACTTTGTCTGTAAAGGGCCAGACAGTCAATATGTTTGGCTTTAGGACCATAGGGCGTCTGTGATCGCAGGCCCGGACAATACATAAACAACTGAGTGTGACTGCGTTTCAATAAAACTTTATTTATGGGCACTGAAATTTACATTTCATTTAACATTGACATGCCACAAAACATTATTCTTCAACTGTTTAAAAAAATTAAAGTCATTCTTAGCTTGCAGGCTACACAAAACAGGCAGTGGCCTGGATCTGGCCCCCCAGCCATAGTTTACCAGTCTCTGATGGAGATGGCAAAAGTGATTTAACAAAATAAAGCATAAATGGCAGTGTACAAGTTCTGAAGTCTTACACACTCTGTGGAAGAGATCTACCAGAGATCCTCAATATCTCTGAGCATAAATAAGCCAACATGTACATTTGATTCCATTGGTGGTTCAATAGGCTGGTTATCCTGCTTAAGCCAACCAGTCAGTGCTCTGACCTGCCCTGCTCCTCACTGGGCTGAAGCCCCTTCCACCTAGGAGCCCAGCCCCATCCAAGCACCATCTTTACACCATCAGCTTCGGCATCATCTGGAAGCATGTTAGAAATGCAGAATCTCAGGCTCTGCTCCCAAACCTTCTGAATCAAGATTTTAGTGAAAGAAGTCAAACACAAAAGTCACGTGTTGTGTGACTCCATTTATTTGAAATGTAAAGAATCCAGGTAATCTCCAGAGAGGAGATTGGTAATTAGTTGCCAGGATCTAGGGGAGAGGGAGATATGGGAAGTGACTGCTTGGTGAGTATGGGGATTCCTTGATGAAAATGTCTTGGACCTAGACAGAGGTGATGGTTGCACTATATTGTCAATGTTCTGAATGCCACTGAATTGGGGGTGCCTGGGTGGCTCAGTCAGTTAAGCGTCCAAATCTTGGTTTGGCTGAGGTCATGATCTCATGGGTCATGAGATCCAGTCCCCCGATGCACTCTGCATTTGGCAGGGAGTCTGCTTAAAGATTCTCTCCCTCTGCCTCTGCCCCTGCTCCACTCACCAGCACGTGTGTGTGCTCTCTCTCCCTCTAACAAATAAACCCTTACAAAAATTTTAATAAAAATTTTAAAAAATAGGGGCACCTGGGTGGCATAGTTGGTTGAGCATCAACTCTTGGTTTCGACTCAGGTCACGATCTCAGGGTCCTGGGATCAAGCTCGAGTCAGGTGCCACACTCAGTGTGCAGTCTGCTTGAGATTCTCTCTTTCCATCTCCCTCTGCCCCTCCCGTTTGTGCTTTTCTCTAAAATAAATAAATAAATAAAATATTTTTAAAGTAAATAATTTTTAAATTTTGAAAATTTTTAAAAAATAAATGCCACTGAATTGTACACTTTAAAATAGTTAAGGGCTAATTTTCTGTTGTGTAAATTTTACCTCAAAAGAAAATGAAATATAAAAATCTGCATTTTAAGAAGACTCCTCCCCATCCCGGTGATGACTCCGTCCATTAAACTTTGAGGAGCAAACTCTGTTAGACCAAGTATCAGGTACATTTTCAATCTGGCTTATAGAAAGACTTGGTTTTCAACACAAAGGAGTAAAACATTCATTGCATTAGCACATAACATCACAATATTAATGGTTCTCTAAATATTGTTGATACATTTCTCTTAAACCTGTGGGTTAGGAAAAGTTAACATAATCTCACTTTTTAAACTCTTTCCCAAATGTGTTTTACATATTCAATGGAGGAATTGCTAATACCTGTGAAATATCAAATATGTTTTACATATTACATTTGAGTTTGTGCAATTCCTTCTCCAGTTTCCTAGCACCATCTATTTCTTCCTGTTATTTATTCAACTATAATATTCTTTAAATTTTTTTTAACTTTCACAGATTAACTCTCCAGAAGAAGTGTTACCCTACTTGATATTCAGTATATATTTTCTTGTGACAGCTTTATGGTACAATTAAATTTCATACATTTTTTTCAGCCCTCTCTGAATATGCATCAGAAAGCCAACCATCATAATTCTAAGCCAATTGGCTTGATTTGCTTATTTAAGCCCACATCTCACAGGCTTGCTACATTTCCATACATTCCATCCCCATCTGCACTCCATCCACCTGCCCAAAGTTATTGATTGTGCTGACAGTGGAGGAAACCACAGGGCACTGACAGTCAAAATATAATTTCCATTAGAAAGCCCTTTAGAAAATATAAAGTCCACATTGAGATTCTGAACTTCAATATGCCAGGCCGAATAGCGGTGCCGGTTTAAACCTGGTCACAGGAGAAACCGAAAATTGAATATTAGCAGCAGACGGAGCCTGCTTTCTTTCAAAATCGTTATCAGAGTTTAGCACAGAAGAAATTGTTATCACAACTTAACATATGAGAAAAAACCCTCATATTTAGATGGACTAAGTAACTTAATAAGGCTCATTTGGATGCAAAAATAAATGAGCATCAAGTTAACATTAACTTTTAATGCTTGCCATTTTATGTTAATTCATATTTTTAAATTATGGCTGATTCTTTGCAATCAGTCTATGGCTAATTATATCTCCAACATGTAAATCTGATGGAGTGCTGGGACCAAAGAACAACAAAAAATACCCAACAAAGACCTTGGAAACTCAGCGCTGTCAACTGGTAAAATCCAGCCTGCATGGCAAAGCTCAGTCTCTGAACTTCTGTCACCATTCTTTCTCCAAGATCAAAGCTTAGGTGGCTTAACCATGGAAACCATATCGATGCATCCTGCTTGCAGACACTTTTCCTGATTTTTTTAATCTCTGGAACTGATGACTCTATCCTAAGACACAAGAGCTATGCATGAGGTAGATGTAGACTGGATTTTTAAGGACCCTCCAAGCTGAAACAGTCTAAATAAAAAAATCTGGGCTCAAATACATCCCCCCACCTGACACAAAGATTCTACATGTTCTTCAATGCCAGACACAAGGATTCTTGCAATTACTAGAAGACACCCAGATCTAACTCTATTAATGAGGATGTATTCTCATGGCAGACTCAAAAAATAACAGCTACCATTTAATGAGGCTCTACCCTGCACCTTGTAAATGCTGTTTATCTCACATGCTCTACGCAACAGCCCCCCATGAGAAAATTGAAAGACGCATTACCAAAGTTCACAAGCTAGTAGATCGCCAAAGCAGAGTTGTCTGTTTTTAGATTCCTATAGATGTTGTTTGTTCAAATCCAGATGCTGCAGATTTCACCAATATGTGTATGTCCGTTGACCACTAGCTGTAGGACTCCAATTCCCACATTTCACAAGTGAAGACACAGAGGCCCAGAGAAGTTAAGCAGCTTATCCAAGGTTATGCAGCCAGCTAGTGGCAAATTCCGAACCGGGGTCCACATCTTCCATCCGCTCAGCCATCTTCTGCCTCCCACGTCTTCAACGTGCACGGAAGTCACCTGGGGATCTTGTTTCCACTCAGGTTCTCCTTGGGTAGGCCTGGCAGGGGCCTGCGATTCTGCATTTCCACTAACCACCCGGCTGATTATGGGGCGCAAAACCAATGCTCCATACCACAATGCCATCATCACTGGCAGAAATAAGGTCTGAAGATATGCTGCAGAATTTCAATGAGGAGAAATGACGGCGTGATACTGTTTACTGGCCACTAAGGTAACCAGCCCGTCTCAATTTGTCCAGGACTTGCCCTGTTTTAGCACTGGAAGTTCCACAACCTGGGGAAGCCCCTCAGTGCCCAGCAAATGGGATGGTTGTCCCCTCTTGTCCTCAACTGGTTTATTTGCCACACCTAACACAGCATTACACATGGGAGAAAATATGCCGTATGGGTTAAGAAGAGAGGAGGCAGGGGCATCTGGGTGGCTCAGTGGGTTAAGCGTCTGTCTTCGGCTCAGGTCATGATCTCAAGGTCCTGGGACTGAGTCCTGCTTCGTGCTCCCGCTCCACGGGGGAGCCTTCTTCTCCCTCTCCCACTGCCCCTCTCCCCCACTCATACTCACCTGCACATGCTCTCTCTCTCTCTCTCTCTCTCTCTCTCTCTCAAATAAATAAATAAAATCTTTTAAAGAAGAAGAAGAGGAGGAGGAGGAGATGAAGTAAAGGGTGAGAGTGCTTACGAGACTGAAGGGGAGGGGGTGGTCAGCTTCCTGGGCATGAACTTGTACAGCTGCCCAGGCCCTGCACTCAGAAGGGCTCCTCCCTTGGTTTCATGTTCTGCTCTTACAGCCTTGAAATTCTTAATAATCTTTTTTACCTTTTAAAGTGTACAATTCAGTGCTTTTAGTATATTCACAAGGTTGTGTAATCATCAGCATGATCTAGTTTCAGAACATTTTCATCACCCCAAATAGAAACCTTATACCCATTAGCAGTCATTCCCCATTCTCCCTTCCTTTTGATCCTGACCATCACCGATCTACTTCTTGCCTCCTCTATGAATTTGCCTATTCTGGACATTTCATACAAATGGAATCCTACAGTATATGGCCTCTGTGTCTGGCTTTTTTCACTTAGTTTGCCTTCAAGTTTCATCTGTGTTGTAGCATATATCAGGACATCCTTACTTTTTATTGCTGAATAATATCCCATTGAATAAATATAATATATCCATCGTATGGATATATCACATTTTGTCTAACCATTTATCAGTTGATGGACATTTGGGTTGTTGATACTGTTTGACTATTATAAATAATACTGCTATGAGCATTCATGTACAAGTTTTTATGTGGGCATATGCTTCCAATTCTCTCCAGTATATACCTAGGAGTAGAATTGCTGGATCATAGGGTAACTCTATCTTTAACCTTTTGAGGAGATGCCAGATTGTTTTGCAAAGTGTTAGCGTCATTTTACATTCCCACCAGAAATGTACAAGGGTTCCAATCTCTCCACATCCTTGCCAACTCTTATTGTCCATCTTTTTTATCATAGCCATCCTAGTGGTTGTTAAGTGGTATTTCATTATTGCTCTGATTTGCATGAAATTCCTAATAAAATTTGGACAAAATGTCCCTAATTTTCATTTTACCTTGGGCTCAGCAAATTATGGAGCAAAATAATGATAAAAGGAAGTACCTGGAGCAAAATAATGACAAAAGGAAGTATAGCCCCCAGGAGCCACAGTCCCCCGTGTTTTCCCCAGAGACAAAAGACTGGAGTGTGAAGGAAGGAGAAGAAAGCCACTTTTTCCTGACATACCTGTCAGACACTGTGGCAAAGCTGACCGTTCATTCTCAGAGTGGACCTACTCCCGTAAGCCTCCTAACTTGCCCAGCCCTCTCCAGCCTTCCCCTCTCTTACCCTGTCAGCTTGAATCCCTTCAAGTGAGAGAGAACCAAGTCTTTCATTATTCATTCAACAGCAGATTGTTATCTGCCTGCCAGGTACGGAGCTCGATGCTGGGGGTACCACGGTGAGAAGTTCTGAATCCCGGGATTCTCAAGGCTAGTAAAAGGCTTGAATTCAAAGGCCTGGTTGATTTGCCACATTCATTAAAATTCATCTGCATTAAATTAACATTCCATGTATTAAATGATAAACATAAATGCTACAAAACCAGTTTCTGATGGAGGAGAAGGAAAAAAAAAGAGGAGATGGGATTCCTTAAGTCAGGAGGGGGCAATCTGTTAAGAGGTAACGGAAAATGGAACGTGAAGAAACAGAGAACTTGGAAATATTTTATAAATTTGCCTAAGAGTGGCCCTGTTTGTCTCCATCCAAGCAAGACTGAGAGCCACTCTGCCCAGAGGTGTTTTTTTCTTGCGCTGGCAGGCGGTCCTGCCTGGCTGGCTTTAGGAAGATGAGATTGGAGCATTTTTTTTTAATGCCGCCTCTTTCCCTGAGGATTGGTTAATTGAGGTATCACCTCTCAAGAATCATTGAATAAAACTAATACATTACATTGCATGTTTCTGATTTCCACCAGGGCAATTATTTCACAATGTGAATTAAAGGGAAGACCATGCTCTTGAGCATGTCAAATAGAAGGCAGTTTATTGAGGACCACACTGGGAAGAGGTTGATTTCCCTAATTTACACACTAGAATTAGGCTTTATTTCATTTCTTTATCCTATTTCTAGAAACGAAATCATAAATTTCTCCTGACGGATCAGCACAGATTAGTTTTAAGTGCTCATAATTCAGTTATCTTTGGTGTGTCTCTTACCAGCATTCAGCAGAAGTCCATGGCATAACTTTGTAATACCCAAAATTGTACACTTAACCTTTTTTAATGCCTTGGGATGGTTCCTTCCTATCTAGAAAGATTACAAAATAACCTAGTAACAATTCTAGAGTTTCCTAGATTCCTTACAATTTGGGAAGGTACAAATGGGGGTCCTTACATATTTTTATGTTTCTGAAGGTCTGGTGAAAGTTAAGTAATACATCTGTACAAGCCAACAACAGAAAGTTTGTATCAACTCTCGAGTTCATCAGACATTCTGATTCACAACCATGTGTTGTTTGATTAATAAAATATACATATATTAGTCATTACTGAATAAAATCATTTTTAGACAAAATATTTTAAAAATTAGGTACATGAAGGAGGTGCCAATTTCTAAAAAAAAATAAAATAAAACTCCCTGGTATTGGAAAGTCTGGGGAAAACCTAGAACAGACTATGAAACATCAGAAAATTCTGCTCCTTTAGCAGCTATTGCTTTTGAATGCAAAGAAACTCAGGAATTTGTCTTCCTGCTTTCTCATCCCTATCCAAAGGTCTTTCTTCCTCCCAAGCACTCCCACCTATGACCTAGAACCGACCACATCTGAGGGACAAGGCTTCCAAGTAGGTTTTTTGTAGGTCGAACAGTCAAAATGGCTTGCATTGTTGATATCTGCTTGGTAATATCAGCTGAGATTTCATTTTTTTTTTTATATTAACAGCAACTGTTTTCTCTCCTTGCTGGAGAGGCTCTTACCCAGCATGAAAGCCCACTGAAATCCACATGGGCGTTCCTGCCCCCAGGAATGTCTGAGCTAGGAGAGCTCTGATTGACTTGGTGCTTCTCTCCTGGGAAGTTCTAGAAAGGACCAGGCCAATGAAACTTCCTGAACATGGTCTCTAACAAATGACTTTCATCATTTATTAGAGGTATATTCTAGCTCAAACTCAGTCTTATGGAAAAGTAAGTTTAAATGTGTATATCAAAGTCAAGGGTGGGAAGGCGCCTGGGTGGCTCAGTCAGTTGAGTGACCGACTCATGATTTTGGCTCAGGTCATGATCTCAGCATCATGATCTCAAGGTCATGAGATTGAGACCTGTGTAGGGCTTCACACTCAGTGCGGAGTCTGCTTGTCCCTCTCCCTCCCCCTCTGTCCCTCCCCCTGCTCAGGTGCTCAAGCTTTCTCCCTCCCTCTCTCAAATAAATAAATAAAATCTTTAAAAAAAAAAAAAAGAGTCAAAGGGATGAGCCATTCCCTCTATATTGAAGATAAAGGAGCAACAGTTTCTTATACACTCTCATTGTCAAGAGTGATAATAGTGATGATAATAATAATGCATACAGCAAATGTTTCATTAACACTCTTCTTTTCCCCCCAAAAATGAAATGTTTCATAGAAATCTCCACCAGCCAGATTTGGAGGACATAAACTAACAAAAGCAAACTCTCATAATTGGCTTTGGCTACCCTGTGTGGGAGGTAGACAACAACTTTCCTTCATCGCAGATGGAGAGCCTCTAATACATGTAGCTTCAGACACTGCAGAGCCAAACAAAATAGAAAAGTTTGAATGCTGTGTTTTCTTTTTTTTTTTCCAGTTAGTGAATATAGCTACCATTAGCCATAACTACGTGTTATTTGCATCCTGAAATTTTTTAAAATTCTTTATTCTAGAAGGGGAAAAAATCCACTAAAGTTTTCTGTACAAGCAGATGGCATTCTCAAACTTGTGTGTAGGAAGATAATTCTGGTGGCTGTGTGAGGGGTGAACCAGCCAATGGAGGGACTAGAGGTGCAGCAGCTGAAGTGCTTTTTGCAAAAGATGGTGCCAGACCAAAGCAGAATAAAGGCAGAAAGGGGGAGGAGGTGATAGATAAAAGAGACAGAGCAAAGAATAAAAATCATTAACAGATAGCTGCTGATTAGGGGTGAAGGAGACAGAGGCATAGGAAATGATGCTAAGGAACCGACTAGAGGCGAAAGCCACGTAGTGATAAGCTATAAAGTAAGAATACATGCTGTGCAGGTTCCACAGATGCCCATAAACCCTGCCTCTGTGCCTCCATGAACAGTGAACACCCACTAGGACCTGCCAACGCTTGGGCTGATACCTGCCTCAAAACCCAAGGGGAGAAGCGAGCCCATCAGTGCTCATCCACAGGGAAGGTTCAGGCTTCCAGATCAGACAGAGTTCAAATTGTAGCTTCACCATCTTTCACCTTGGATCACGTATGTAAATTCTCAGAGTTCTCATTTCTTTCTCAGTGAAATGAGATGATACCACCTTCCTCACCTTGCGCATAGAGCTATTTCAAGAATTAAAGAAAGCAAGTAAAGCACCTGGCATAGAGTAGGACCTCAAGAAATGATGCCTATTATTGCTACTACTCTTACACTCTGTCTTGTTTGTCTGCCTGATGCCCAGTGGGCCTGGAGCCTACCCTGAACCCCAAACTGATGGCCTCTGTGCCCCTTCCTGGTTCTTGCCAGCCATGCTGCTCTCCCAAATTAGCCGTCCTACATGATGTTAATTATTACCCAGCTGCTCCACCATTGTCACCAGACCCCACCCAATTTGACCTATGAAGTTAGTACAGTGACACAACTTCACTGTCACTTTGAATGAAGTCAGAATCCCAGGGGCCTGGGCACCTGTATTGTTCTACTGTTCAGGCAGGGTTGAAAACATATGACTGGGGATGGAGGCTATTCCTTTTTTGCTCAGTCCTCCTCACCCTGGTCCTGCCAGGTCCTAGCACCCTCCCTTCCCTACTGGCAGTTGTTCTCAAAGTATGGTCCCCAGACCAACATCCGCATCCACTGGGAACCTATTAGAAATGCAGATTCTCAAGCCCCACCCCAGACCTACTGACTCCAAAACTTGGGTGGAGCCCAGTATCTGTATTTTAACAAACCCTTTAGGTAATTCGGATGCACACAACTTGAGAACTGTGGCCCAATATATTTCAATGAAAGTTCATACCACCTAATAGCCTCTGCAATAAAATGAAATCGCTGCCTGGGCTCCTGTCAAAGATGTTGCTAGCACCCTCTACAAACCACGGCTATGGAGAGAATTCCCCAGAGCTATACCCTTCCTTACCCAGGGCAGCACTCTTAATAGCTGACACGCTGGATGTGTCCAGTCTGTGGCTCTCCAAGGCCACACACCCCCCACCCGCAGCCTGGCCACTCCATAGCAAGCAACAGAATTAATTCTATAAAATGAATTACAAGGTCAAAATCTGAGCTTGAACTGTAAAGGTATAGCATTTGATATTTACACCACCAACTGCTTTCTATAGTGTAGTATTTAACAAACAGTACCTCCTACTATTTAATTTTTCAGGACTAACAATGTATTTGATGTTCATAGGACATGGACTCAGATATCAACATTACCCTGCTCATAGATTCTGCATTTATCTCACTGGGGCCTCCTGAGCTAGGCTATAAAAAGCACACCATGTTTACAAGTTTCAGAGCTGACTGCCAGCACCCAAGGGCTGGGACATTTCTTGCTCTGACCCACCCTGAAGGAGAAAGGAAGCAGATCTTAAAACTCTTTGGCCCCTCCTTGTAATGGCTCAGACATATTCTGTTATTAAAGCTTCCTCCTTAATTACTGACATACGTGCAATTCAAGTTACTTTCTTGCAATTATGTTATTCAGCAATAATTGGATTTCTAGTTTTAATTGGGCCCTAAATTAGCGATAGCTTTCATGAAAGCCATTACAGTGATTTCTAACTACAGTTTTTGCTGCTTTTTGAGTACATTATATTTCAAACAGAATGATTCACCAGTAGAAGAAGTCACAGCTGTGGTGAACTCTTACATAGGTTTCTATTAATGATTACAAGTTGGGTGCTGTTCTGTTGTAACTAAACATTTGCTGCACATAATATCCATTGAGCACTGCTGTGTCACAAGAGAGGCTGTCTCCCGCCCAGGGTTAGAGTACACAGTTCTGTTTGTGATGAAGATCCAGCCATGCAACCAGATATTAAGCCCAGTTAAATGCGGAAGAGACTCTATTTGTTACCAGCTGCTACTGCAGATAAATACTTGAAAATAATACAAAATAAAACAAAACCAAATTATTCTTGAAAGCTATTGAAATCAAAATTTTGTTGAGCCTACAGAAAGCATAATCCCGTGGGTGTCTTCCTTTCCTACAGGGATTGTCTACTCAAATCAGCCCAATAAATATGTGTGGAGTGTTGGCTGTGCACCAGTTATTGCAAAAGACACGAAGCTAGTAACAGATTGTACAGTGATGTGGTTAAGAGTGTGAGCTTTAGGGGTGCCTGGGTGGCTTGGTTTCTTAAGTGTCTGCCTTTGGCTGAGGTCATGATCTCAGGGTCCTGGGGTTGAGTCTGCTTCTCCCCCTCTTCCCCCACCCCACCCCTGCTCATGTTCAGTCTCTCTCGCGCGCACTCAAATAAATAAATAAAATCTTTAAAAAAAGAAAAAAGAGTATGATCTTTGGAGTCAGACCACCTGGATTAGAATCCCAGCTCTGCAACTTCCTGGTTGTGTGACCTCAAGCAAATTTCTTAATCTCTCTCAGGTTTTATTTCCTCATTTGTAAAATATATCATAAGGTTGCTGTGTGGGTTAAATGACTTACTGCATGTAAAGAATTTTAAAAAGCATCTGCCACTTAGTCAACATTTATTAAATGCTAGTTTTATTATTTTAGTTCAGGGTGGCAAGGGCTTTATCTATATTGCCCATCACTGTATTCCCAGCATCCAGAATCGTGACTGATAGATGGTAAGTGCTCAATCGGTGCTTCTCGTCTTAGTGGGAAAATCCAAAACTACAGAAAGTGCCTAGCAAAGAAGGGATTTAAAGGAAGGAGTTGTTGTGTCTAATTTGGGGCATACCAGTCAGGACATTGCTAGGAAACAGATGGAACATTCAAAAGGAATAATTAAGGAGCATTTCATGAAATAGCGACTCACAAAGGTATGGGGTAAATTAAGAGAGACAAACAAAATGGTGGAGCTCCACAAGGTTAACAATAGCAGAGCATCACTACCACGCCTAGACCTGAAAGGACCTGAAAGGGTGGAAGCTGTAGAGAGGGGCCTCTGATTGGAGCCACAGCCTTCAGTAAGAAGCACAGTGTCTGCCCACTGCAGTCATGCAGGAAGGGAGCCAGGGGAATAAATACCCTGGCTTCTCTCTCTTGCCCTCGGATTTTGTCCAATTGGCCAAACCCCATAGGAAGCCAGAGGGCAAATGACATAAGGCACAGAGCAGAGCGGAGAAGGATGGAAAAGTAAATGGAGAACATTTAACATAGGGGAAAATGAGGAAAAAATTGGGTGGGGATGGAATGTAACACGACCCTTTAAGCAAAGTTGGCTTATACACAAGGTGAAGGTAAAAGGGAGAGGAAGACATCCCAGGTGGAAAGAACAGCACGAGTAGATCAAGATAGGGAATGGCAAGACAAGCTTAGGAGATATCATTCATCCCATTTGGCTGTAAAAGAGGACACAAGTTTGCGAGTAAGGAGAGAGAACATTGGAAAGATAGATTGGGGCATGTCACAGAGTGTCTCAAACGACAGGGGAAAGGCTGGAGACTTGATTTTGGAGGCAGGAGGGGCCACTGAAGTTAAGGCTGCAGCAGATAAGGATCAAAGCTGTGGTTTAAGACATCTGATTTTTTAGTGCTGCATCAGAAAGGCTGGAAAGAGACCACTGCTAGTGAGATGATCCAAGTGGCTTATATACTAGTCCAGAGAGAGAAAAATAATGAACTCAGGTGAAAGCAACAGGAGTGCTTGCTAAGGAAGCACAGGGATTAGGTGGGAAGTCAGGGGCAGGACCAAGAGCTCAGAAAGAGGCGAAGATCATTCCAAGATGTCTGGCCTGGACGGCTGGACGGCTAGGAGGAAGGTGAGGGTAGAGATGTGAGAAGCCTTAGTTCCTGGGGGCAGAAGAGTACTAAAAAGGAAGTCACTAAGTGTCTGTCCACTCACGTCCTCCCCACAGACCGTGTAGACAGCCCTGGATTCCAGCCAGATGGATTCTACTCCAGCTCATTTCTAGTTGTGCTCATCCTTGTTGCTCCTACTGCCCTCCTGGTTGACCTCATTTGGTTTCTTGGGTTTTTAGTACCTGACTCACTTCTAGGCTCCTGCCTCCATATCATCCTGCAGCTCAATCCTGGTTCTAAGCCCAACTCTCGTTAACCTCAGGCTTTGAGCTACTTGTGTTGTTACTCAGCTCTGGACCCACTCACACTCACAGTCCAGAGCAAGGCTGTCCAGTAGAACTTTCTGTGATGATGCACATTGTCTTTACCTGCACTGTCCAATGTGGTAACCACTAGCACATAGGGCTATTGAGCACTTGAAATGTGGCTAGTGAGACTGAGGAAATGAACTTTTAATATTATTTAATTTTAATTAATTCTAATTTCAACAGCCTCAAAGTAGGAAGCTCACTTCAGTAGAGAAGATGGAAAAGAATGAAGGTTTGTTAGATTTTCCATTTTTAACCAGATTTTGCTAGAACTAGCCGTAGGAGAGACTGTGGCAAGAATAAAGTTTGTCTTTAACACATTTTCAGCTTTATTTCTACTTCTTTCCCCATATATATCATAAGCTACTTTCTGAGCTTCCCACAGACCTGACCTGCTTTGCCCTGCCTCTCCTTGGAATATCTACAGTGAGTGTCATAGTGCCCCCCAACCTGTCCCTGCACCAGGCTAAGATGAAGAACAAGGCAAATAAGACAAGGAGAGGAAGGCAGGATCAAGCAGGACCAGGGCCAACAGAACAGAACTGCCCCCCTTCAGGGGAATGAAAATCCTAAAGCTCATTCTAAATCCTGCTCTAGGTTTTTTTCCATAGCCTTTCTCATGCCCAAAAATACTACTAATTTAATTATGTCATGTTTGTTATATAATGCTCCTCTCTCACACACGAATATAAACACCACAAGGGCAGGAAAGTTTGTCATAATGTTCACTGATACTGAATTACCTAGAACAGAGTCTGTGGAATGAATGAATTGGACCTGATGAGGGAGACAGAGACTATGGCAAGTGGTTCCTGGAGGCATCAAGATTGTAGGAGTGAGTTTAAATTGGAACAGGATCCCAGACAGCAGCTGGAAGGTACAAGAAGTAGGATTTGGTTCAGGACTCAACCAAAGTGTGAAGCCTGTATACAACTTCAAAAGAATGATAGCTCTCTGACCAGTAGGTGAGGAACAACTGTGACACCAAGTCTGAGGCCAGCAAAAAACAGCGTTTAGTCAATTGGTCATGTCTGCCATGAGTGCAGAAGGGGTGGTCCACATGTCCTCTATTTGTCAGTCTTGACTAGTGAAATTAAGAATTAAGGCTCCAGCCCAGTGGCCTGTGATTTAGGCCCAGTGTCCAGTCCAGTGAAGGAAATTGAGGTTGCTGAAAAAACAAAAAGCACTCACCTAATCATTCAATGTGTGAGATACAGCAGGATGGTATTAAGAAGAAAGACCAGTTAGAAGGCCAGGAGGGACCTAGAGTCCCCCACAGATATATACAACATATTCCAAGATAAGAGTGGCAAGATGCATCCATTGACTCAATCTATGTCTACTTACTATCTGCGTACCAAGCATCACTCTAGGCACAGAAGACACAGCATGAATAAAACACAAAATTCCCCATCCTCGTGGAGCTTACCTTGTAGTGGGGGGGGGGGGATCAAATATGATAAAGAGCTGTAAAAATTAAACAGGACACAGGGCTAGGAAGTATGTATGGAAGGAGAGTTGTTGAAATTTCAGATAGAGTAGTCAAGGAGGGCTTCACTCAATTGAGAGGTTCAAGATCCATCTCTCATGGGCTGGAAAGCCTAATTACTAAGAGACTGTACTGGGTTTGCCCACGTCCTTGTGGGACTGAGTTTGCAGAGACCAGACTTGGTACCTACAGAACACTCCCTAGAGGGGAGCAAGATTCTGGCTCCTTTTGTTTTGAGTCTGGTCTTGACCTGTTCTTTGGATACACCCAGCAGCCTCCCCACGGTTCTCTTTCTTGACACAGACAATGCCCCAGACATCCTTAGCAATCTGGTGAAGTCTGAACTCCTTTTAAGAGTGTTTTTGAGGACATAAAGTAAAATACATGGTATTACAAAGAGAGCAAAGTATATTGAAATAATAGTTGCCCAATATTTTTAATAAATTTGTGACATTGTAATCTATGTAATTCTTTATTAATGCATGAAACAATAAAATCTAGAGATAGGTGCGATAACTACCATAATTTTAAAATGGTAATATGTGAAAATATTATTTTGCTATATCTGCAACCACAATAATGTGATAAGAAAAACATCTGTGATTTCCATTGCTGACAAAGTCTCTTGGGATTTGTCATCTATATAGATAGTTGAAGAAAATGCTACATTTCAGCTAGAGGTTAATTAAAATAAGTATGTAGTCTTTTCCCCATCCAAGTTCATGGACACCTGAATGAAGCACCCTGTACCTGGTCCTTTCCTGCCTGTTTTCATCTCCCTAGTAGGCAGATGTTACTGAAAGCAAAACTTACACAGCTTCCATAGAAGAGTGTTGATTCAGAGGGCCCTTACCTTTCACTTGAGGGGAGAGCACAGCTGAGGGAATCAGATGCATTGAGCCTTTTCTTTTCCCCAGTAAAACCTACTTATACAGTCGTGAGTGAGATGGTCGTGGATGGCTTATAGAGACCATCTCAATCTGTAATCAGTCTTCATAAAATGTATTCACTCAGCAAATATGAGTACCTATGGCCTATCAGGCACTGTTTTAGATGTTGGGAATACATCAATAAACAAAACAGACCAAAAAAAAAAAAATCCCTGCCCTCATGAAGTTGAGATTCTAGTAGAGGGTGGTTGGGTGGGTGGGTGGGAGCAGCAGCAGAGTCAGACAATAAACACAAAGAAATAATACAAATGATATCACAGGTAGGTAGGGGATAAGTACTATGAAAGAATATAGAAAACACTGTAAGGAGTACAGAGAGCCCAGGTCACGTCTTTTGGTGCAGTAACAGAAGAATGGAGTCCCTGTCTTCTCTGTGCCAGTTGACTTTTTCTGGGCTCGGTTTCCTCATCTGTGAATGTAGAGCGTTGGACTAGTCACTCTCCATTCGACCAGGTCAACAGTTAAAGAGCTGGGACAGCACCACCCTAGGGCGATGGAGGTACCTTGGGCGCCTAGCAGGGATTTGAATCATTTCCCCAAATTCAACTTCTGATCTGTGTTAGACAGTGGGGCTGCAAATCGATTTTGTTTGAAAATATGTTTCAGACCTAAATGTGAGACAGGAATCCTTCAAAATCCTAGAGGAGAACACAGGCAGGAACCTCTTCGACCTCAGCTGCAGCAACTTCTTCCTAGAAACATCACCAAAGCCAAGGGAAGCAAGGGCAAAAATGAACTATTGGGACTTCATCGGGATAAAAAGCTTTTGCACAGCAAAGGAAACAGTCAACAAAACCAAAAGACATACAACAGAATGGGAGAAGATATTTGCAAATGACATATCAGATAAAGGGCTAGTATTCAAAATCTATAAAGAACTTACCAAACTCAACACCCAAAGACCAAATAATCCAATCAAGAAATGGGCAAAAGACATGAACAGACATTTTTCCAAAGAAGACATCCAAATGGCCAACAGACACATGAAAAAGTGCTCAACATCATTCAGCATCAGGGAAATCCAAATCAAAACCTCAATGAGATACCACCTCACACCAGTCAGAATGGCTAAAATGAACAAGTCAGGAAACGACAGATGTTGGCGGGGATGCGGAGAAAGGGGAACCCTCCTACACTGTTGGTGGGAATGCAAGCTGGTGCAGCCACTCTGGAAAAGAGTATGGAGGTTCCTCAAAAAGTTGAAAATGGAGCTACCATATGACCCAGCAGTTGCACTACTAGGTATTTGCCACAAAGATACAAATGTAGTGATCCGGAGGGGTACGTGCACCCCAATATTTACAGTAGCAATGTCCACAATAGCCAAACTACGGAAAGAGCCAAGATGTCCATCAACAGATGAATGGATAAAGAGGATGTGGTATATATACACCATGGAATATTATGCAGCCATCAAAAAAATGAAATCTTGCCATTTACAAAAACGTGGATGGAACTAGAGGGTATTATGCTGAGTGAAATAAGTCAAACAGAGAAAGACAAGTACCATATGATCTCACTGATATGAGGAATTCTTATTCTCAGGAAACTGAAGGTTGCTGGAGTGGTGGGGGGTGGGAGGGATGGGGTGGCTGGGTGATAGACATTGGGGAGGGTACGTGCTATGGTGAGCACTGTGAATTGTGCAAGACTGGTGAATCACAGACCTGTACCTCTGAAACGAATAATACATTACATGTTAATAAAAAGAAGACAGCAGGAAGGGAAGAATGAAAGGGGGGAAATCAGAGGGGGAGATGAGCCATGAGAGACTATGGACTCTGAAAAACAAACTGAGGGTTCTAGAGGGGAGGGGGTGGGGGGATAGGTTAGCCCGGTGATGGGTATTAAAGAGGGCACGTTCTGCATGGAGCACTGGGTGTTATACGCAAATAATGAATCATGGAACACACATCAAAAACTAATGATGTAATGTATGGTGATTAACATAACATAATAAAATAAAATTAAAAAAAGAAAAAAAAAACGTGTTTCACTACTAACCAGAAAAAAAAAAAGTCTGAAAACCATTAGTGGTTCTAAGATTTTTTTTTCTTTCGAATAACTGTGATAATTATTCGAAAGAAAAATCATGGCAATGTTGCCTACTGTTGCTTCAATTCTTCACCTCTCACAGCCTGCTGTGATTTCACCATTTCTTTTGGCTTTATTTCATTACTTTCCACACAGAGGTATTTATAGTGACGATAATGAGTTTCCAAAACAAACCTAACGAAATGTGCATTTTCATAGGATTGTGAGTTCCTAGAACAAACAAGCATTGATTTAGGGAACCAAATTACGAAGCACCCGGGAGAGGAGGCTGCCCCGGGAAGGGACCGGACAGCCTGCGTCTCCTTGCCCTTCCCAGCACTGCACCAACCCAAACCTCCTAACCTGTTCCACAAATGCATTCCACATTGATTTTATGAAGGGATCATCTGACGATCTCTATTGAAAATAGCCCTCCAACTCACACACCCACGTGCTCACCTAGAGGATTTGTCTAATAGGGTGACGGATCGTCAGTATAGCGTCCCACTCCGTCAGGTGTCAGACACAGCATAGCCACATAACTGATGATATTGCTCTCCCCATAAATATTCCACCACCAAGGAAGAGATTTACGATATTGTATCTTGAGTTCAATTTTCAGAACGATTTACCGCTCACACACATCCAAAAACTTATTATAAACTGCATTATTTGAAAACAAAGCGATAACTTGCTGTCCCCTGAGAGGACCCACGGAGCCTTCGGCAGCAGGCTCATCTCTCTCCTCGCTCTCTGCCACTCCTATTACCAGACTATATCTAACAAACCTCTTTAGTGAAATTACAAGGCACACATGCTACATGGTGGGTAGGAGTCTATTAAGTGAAGAGCCTGCAGAGGATCACATATTTGTTTTCAAACTGGGAAACTTGATGGGACTTTTCAAGAAACAGAGAAGCCCCAAAGCAGAGATGGTGCCGAGAAACAACGAACCCCTCAGAGCGTACTCCTGCTGGTCACAACCGGCTCTCAAAAATGTCACCTTCATTATTGAGAATACATTTTTCCCCATGACTAACTTCATACCATCATAGAAAAGAAAAACTATGTTCCTAAGTTAAACACTTGCAAAAGCTGAGTGTATACCTCTGTTTATAAAGACAAAAATCACAAGCTGAAAATTTTTAAATTAGAATGCCCATTTTCATTTCAGTTCCAAGAGCGTCAAGTCCTTTGCTGGTCAAGGAGGAGGGGAACCCCCATCACACCTCCACGTGAAACGTGGTCTTCCTTATAACACGTGCAATACCGTCACATTGGCCCATTTCATTGGTTGGTGCCAATAGCCACACAGTCAATCCACTGCGGAAGTAGCCCTGATGATCAGCACTGCTAATGAAGGCAGTTGAAAGAGTCAGTGCCACTGAGCTGAGTTCCAGGGACGCTCAGTGAATACATCTGCAGGCTCAGTTCTTCCAGAGAAGAATTCTGAAAAAGGAGCCGGCCATGTGGTCCACACTGTGGCCCATTTAACTGAGACTCATCTTAATTTTTCCTTCTGTTTTCTCCATCTGAATACCACTTAGGTGGCACTGTGATTCACTCACACTAAATCTTCCTTTTCAAACCAAGTACTTCGGAGTCACGATTTAAAACTTTTGAGTTTCATTCAGATTTGGTCCCTTTGAAAGCCACCTTCAGACTGCTCTTTAAAATATGAATAATTCTTGCCCCCTCAGCCAATCAGGTTGGCCCCTGCCACATCCTTTGGAGGTGCCTGTTCCCCCAGGATTGCCTTCAATGCTTGCATCTTTGAAAAATATCTGTAATAAAAATTCAAATACATTCAAAAATGAACATAAATAAAACATAATTTCCTCCAAATGATTTATAAAATACTAAAACATTCACTTCCCTGTCTTTCTGCCTGTCAAGAGTGCCACAGCATATACCCTTGGGGCAGCAAGTTGCTCTGCCTCCCCCACCGAGTCTTCCGCGGGCACTACCTTGACAACGGAGAACACCCAGAAGCCTGCCAGTTCTCATGGAATGTGGAGCTCACTTTATCCATCAAAGCAGCAGGATGATTTTATCCATGGCAAGATGCGATAGCTCTTGATTTCCTCCTCCAAGGGCTCTGATTTTAGCAAAAGGCTCAGATGTGAAAATCTGTCAGGACAGCAACAGGTGGGGGACAGAGGAGTGACTCACATTATCCCACAGGGATTTTGCTCCAGGTCCAATCTTAGTGAAAGGCACTGTGGGGTGAAGTTCAATCCTCTCAACTCAGCTTTCCCCCCACCCCATTGGCCGCCAATCCCCAATTCCCTGTCTTCGTAACTACAGAGATCCCTAGAGTGGGTAGAAAGCAGTGGTTGACCTGCACTGAATCCCCTGAAAACACAGATTGCTAGGGCCTGCTCTGGTGCTCCTTATTCAGGAGGTCTGTGGTAGGACCTGAGAATCTGTATTTTCTTTTCCCCCAGCTTTCTTATATAATTGACACACACTATTGTGTTAGTTGTGAGGATTTGAGGTACATATATATTGCGAAGGAATTACCACAATAAGGTTAGTTAACACGTGCATTATCTCACATAGCTGCCCATTTGTGTGTGTGCATGAGGAGAACTTTTAAGATCCACACTCTTGGCAACTTTCAAATATACGATATAGTATTGTTAACTATAGTCACCATGCTGTACGTTACATCTTCAGAACTTATTAATCTTCTAAATGGAAGTTTACACTATGACCACCTTCACCTATCTCTCCCAACCTCCCACATTCCCCACCCCTGGCAACTACCAATCTGCTCTCTGTTCCTATGAGTTCCATTTCTTTAGATTCCACATATAAGTGAGATCATATAGTATTTGTCTTTCTCTGTCTGACTTGTTTCACTTAGCATAATGCCCTCAAGGCATTATCTTTTTGAGAGCACTCTCTCAAAAAGCACTCTCTCTTTTGTTTTCTTCAGATACATACCTAGAGGTAGAATTACTGGATACTATGTCAGTTCTATTTTTAGTTTCTTGAGGAACCTCCACACTGTTTTCTATAATGGCTGCACCAATTTACATTTCCCCCAACAGAGCACAGGGTACCTTTTTCTTCACATCCTAGAGAGCATTTATTACCTCTTGTCACTTTGAGGATAGCCATTCTAACAGGTGTGAGGGGACATCTCACTGCAGTTTTGATTTGCGTTTCCCTGATGATGAGGGATGTTGAACATCTTTTCATGTACCTGTTGGCCATTTCTATGTCTTCTTTGGAAATGTCCATTCGGGTCCTTTACAGAATTTTTAATCAAATTACTTGTTTTTTTGTTACTGAGTTGTAGGAGTTCCTTATATATTTTGGATATTAACCTCTTAACAGATATATGATTTGTAAATATTTCCTCCCATTCTAGGTTGCCTTTACATTTAGTTGATTGTTTCTTTTGCTGTGCAAAAGCTTTTTGGTTTGATATACTCCCATTGTTTATTTTTGCTTTTGTTGCCAGTACTCTTGGCATGATATCCAAAAAATCATTTAAAAGACCAAAGTCAAGGGTGGGCATAGCAAGATGGTGGAGGAGTAGGAGACCTGGATTTCGTCTGGTCTCAGGAATTCAGCTGGATAGGTATCAAACCATTCTGAACACCTACAAACTCAACAGGAGCTTGAAGAAAAGAATAGCAACAACTCTCTGAACAGAAAAGCGACCACTTTCTGGAAGGTAGGACATGCAGAGAAGTGAATCTAAGGCGATATTCGGGAGGATAGACAGCGGGGGAGGGGGCCTATGTCGGCCGCTTCTGGCAAGTGCTAGAGCCGTGGAGCACAAAATCGGAAAATTTAGAAGTCGGCTCCGCTGAGGGACGTCACTCCAGTGGCTAAGTGGGGGCTGGAACCCTCACGGGACAGTGTGGTCTCACGATCCTCGGGGTCAAAGACCGGGGGTGCCTGAGTGCAGCAGAGCTCCCAGGTATCGGAGCAGGGAAGCCGGCTGCAGAGATGGAGCCGAGGAGCAAGCTCTCAGCTCGGGGTTGCCATAAACGGTTATCAGTGACAGTTGGGCCACTGCTCCTCCAGCAGGGACCCAACAAGCAGCAGTTATTAGAGAAACCCTTTCTGGAGAAATAAAAGAACTAAAATCTAACCAAGTCGAAATAAAAAAGGCTATTAATGAGGGGCAATAAAAAATGGGGGCACTAACTGCTAGGATAAATGAGGCAGAAGAGAGAATCAGCGATATAGAAGACCAAATGATGGAAAATAAAGAGGCTGAGAAAAAGAGAGATAAACAACTACAGGATCACGAGGGCAGAATTCGAGAGATAAGTGATATGATAAGACGAAACAACAACAGAATAATTGGGATCGCAGAAGAAGAAGACAGAGAGAGAGGGGCAGAAGGTATATTGGAGCAAATAAGCGCAGAGAACTTCCCTAATGCGGGGAAGGAAACAGGCATCAAAATCCAGGAGGCACAGAGAAGCCCTCTCAAAATCAATAAAAATAGGTCAACACCCCGACATCTAATAGTAAAACTTACGAGTCTCAGAGACAAAGAGAAAATCCTAAAAGCAGCTCAGGAGAAGAGATATGTAACCTATAATGGTAGAAACATTATATTGGAAATACACCTATCCACAGAGACCTGGCAGGCCAGAAAGGACTGGCATGATATATTCAGAGACCTGAACGAGAAAAATATGCAACCAAGAATACTATATCCAGCTAGGCTGTCATTGAAAATAGAAGGAGAGAGAAAAAGCTTCCAGGACAAACAAAAACTAAAGGAAATTACAAACACGAAACCAGCCCTCCAAGAAATATTGAAAGGGGTCCTCTAAGCAAAGAGAGAGCTTAAAAGCAGCATAGAACAGAAAGGAACACAGTCAATATACAGTAACGGTCACCTTACAGGCAATACAATGGCACTAAATTCATATCTTTCAATAGTTACCCTGAATGTAAATGGGCTCAATGCCCCAATCAAAAGACACAGGCTATCAGATTGGATTAAAAAACAAGACCCATCAATATGCTGTCTGCAAGAGACTCATTTTAGACCCAAAAACACCCCCACATTGAAAGTGAGGGGGTGGAAAACCATTTACCATGCTAATGGACACCAAAAGAAACCTGGGGTGGCAATCCTTATAACAGACAAATTAGATTTTAAAACAAAGACTGTAATAAAAGATGAGGAAGGACACTATATCCTACTTAAAGGGTCTATCCAACAAGAAGATCTAACAATTGTAAATATCTATGCCCCTAACATGGGAGCAGCCAATTTTATAGAGCAATTAATAACAAAAGCAAAGAAACACATTGACAACAATACAATAATAGTGGGGAACTTTAACAACCCCCTGACTGAAATGGACAGATCATCTAAGCAAAAGATCAACAAGGAAATAAAGACTTTAAATGACACCCTGGACCAAATGGACTTCACAGACATATTCAGAACATTCCATCCCAAAGCAATGGAATACACATTCTTCTCTAGTGCCCATGGAACATTCTCCAGAATAGATTACATCCTACGTCACAAATCAGGTCTCAACTGGTACCAAAAGACTGGGATTATTCCCTGCATATTTTCAGACCACAATGCTTTGAAACTAGAACTCAATCACAAGAGGAAAATCGGAAAGAACTCAAATACATAGAGGCTAAAGAGCATCCTACTAAAGAATGAATGGGTCAACCAGGAAATTAAAGAAGAATTAAAAGAATTCATGGAAACCAATGAAAATGAAAACACAACTGTTCAAAATCTTTGGGATGCAGCAAAGGCAGTCCTGAGAGGAAAGTATATAGCAATACAAGCCTTTCTCAAGAAACAAGAAAGGTCTCCAATGCACAACCTAACCCTACACCTAAGGGAGCTAGAGAAAAAACAGCAAATAAAGCCTAAACCCAGCAGGAGAAGAGAAATAATAAAGATCAGAGCAGAAAACAATGAAATAGAAACCAAAAGAACAGTAGAACAGATCAACAAAACTAGGAGCTGGTTCTTTGAAAGAATTAACAAGATTGATAAACCCCTGGCCAGACTTCTCAAAAAGAAAAAAGAAATGACCCGTAACAACAAAATCATGAATGAAAGAGGAGAGATCACAACCAACACCAAAGAAATACAAACATTTATAAGAACATATTATGAGCAACTCTATGCCAGCAAATTAGATAACCTGGAAGAAATGGATGCATTCCTAGAGATGTATCAACTACCAAAATTGAACCAGGAAGAAATAGAAAACCTGAACAGACCTAGAACCACTAAGGAAATTGAAGCAGTCATCAAAACTCTCCCAACAAACAAAAGCCCAGGGCCAGATGGCTTCCCAGGGGAATTCTACCAAACGTTTAAAGAAGAATTAATACCTATTCATCTGAAACTGTTCCAAAAAATAGAAATGGAAGGAAAACTTCCTTCATTTTATGAGGCCACCATTACCTTGATCCCCAAACCAGACAAAGACCCCATCAAAAAGGAGAATTACAGACCAATATCCTTGATGAACATGGAAGGAAAAATTCTCACCAAAATAATAGCCAATAGGATCCAACAGTACATTAAAAGGATTATTCACCATGCCCAAGTGGGATTTATCCCTGGGCTGCAAGGTTGGTTCAACATCTGCAAATCAATCAGTGTGATACAATACATTCATAAAAGAAAGAACAAGAACCATATGGTCCTCTCAAGAGATGCAGAAAAAGCATTTGACAAAGTACAGCAACCTTTCTTGATCAAAACTCTTCAGAGTATAGGGATAGAGCATACATACCTCAATATCATAAAAGCCATCTATGAAAAACCTACAGTGAATATCATTCTCAATGGGGAAAAGCTGAGAGCTTTCCCCCTAAGGTCAGGAACACTGCAGGGATGTCCACTATCACCACTGCTCTTCAACATACTATTAGAAGTCCTAGCCACAGCAATCAGACAACAAAAAGAAATCAAAGGCATCCAAATCGGCAAGGAGGAAGTCAAACTCTCACTCTTTGCAGATGATATGATACTGTATGTGGAAAACCCAAAAGACTCCACCCCAAAACTGCTAGAACTCATACAGGAATTCAGTAAAGTGGCAGGATATAAAATCATTGCACAGAAATCAGTGGCATTCCTATACAACAAGAACAAGACAGAAGAAAGAGAAATTAAGGAGTCAATCCCATTTACAATTGCACCCAAAACCATAAGATACCTAGGAATAAATCTAACCAAAGAGGCAAAGGATTTGTACTCAGAAAACTATAAAATACTCATGAAAGAAACTGAGGAAGACACAAAGAAATGGAAATACGTTCCATGCTCATGGATTGGAAGAACAAATAATTGTGAAGATGTCAATGCTACCTAGAGCAATCTACACATTCAATGCAATCCCTATCAAAATACCATCAACTTTTTTCACAGAAATGGAACAAATAATCCTAAAATTTGTATGGAACCAGAAAAGACCCCGAAGAGCTAGAGGAATGTTGAAAAAGAAAAGCAAAGCTGGTGGCATCACAATTCCGGACTTCCAGCTCTATGACAAAGCTGTCATCATCAAGACAGTATGGTACTGGCACAAAAACAGACACATACATCAATGGAACAGAATAGAGAGCCCAGAAATGGACCCTCAACTCTATGGTCAACTGATCTTTGACAAAGCAGGAAAGAATGTCCAGTGGAAAAAAGACAGTCTCTTCCACAAATGGTGTTGGGAAAATTGGACAGCCACACGCAGAAGAATGAAACTGGACCATTTCCTTACACCACACACAAAAATAGACTCCAAATGCTTGAAAGACCTAAATGTGAGACAGGAGTCCATCAAAATCCTAAAGGAGAACACAGGCAGGAACCTCTCTGATCTCAGCCACAGCAACTTCTTCCGAGAAGCATCGCCAAAGGCAAGGGAAGCAAGAGCAAAAATGAACTATTGGGATTTCATCAAGATAAAAAGCTTTTGCACAGCAAAAGAAACAGTTAACAAAACCAAAAGACAACCGACAGAATGGGAGAAGATATTTGCAAATGACCTATCAGATAAAGGGCTAGTATCCAAAAATCTATAAAGAACTTACTGAACTCAACACCCAAAGAACAAACGATCCAATCAAGAAATGGGCAGAAGACACGAACAGACATTTCTGCAAAGACGACATCCAAATGGCCAACAGACACATGAGAAAATGCTCAACATCACTCGGCATCAGGGAAATCCAAATCAAAACCTCAATGAGATACCACCTCACACCAGTCAGAATGGCTAAAATTACAAGTCAGGAAATGACAGATGTTGGCCGGGATGTGGAGAAAGGGGAACCCGCCTACACTGTTGGTGGGAATGCAAGCCGGGGCAGCCACTCTGGAAAACAGTATGGAGGTTCCTCAAAAAGTTGAAAATAGAGCTACCCTATGACCCAGCAATTGCACTACTGGGTATTTACCGCAAAGATACAAATGTCGGGATCCAAAGGGGTATGTGCACCCCGATGTTTATAGCAGCAATGTCCACAATAGCCAAACTATGGAAAGAGCCAAGATGTCCATCGACAGATGAATGGATAAAGAAGATGTGGTATACACACACACACACACACACACACACACACACACAGACACACACACAATGGAATACTATGCAGCCATCAAAAGGAATGAAATTTTGCTGTTTGCAACGACATGGATGGAACTGGAGGGTTCCATGCTGAGCAAAATAAGTCAATCGGAGAGAGACATGTATCATATGACCTCACTGATATGAGGAATTCTTAATATCAGGAAAGAAACTGAGGTTTGCTGGAGTAGTGGGGGGTGGAAGGGATGGGGTGGCTGGGTGATAGACATTGGGGAGGGTATGTGCTATGGTGAGCGCTGTGAATTGTGTGAGACTATTGAATCACAGACCTGTACCTCTGAAACAAATAATACATTATATGTTAAAAAAAAA
>NW_027397106.1:11741649-11811074 GCF_003265705.2 Callorhinus ursinus | reverse complement strand
AGATAGCAGGAGGGGAAGAATGAAGGGGGTAAAATCGAAGGGGGAGAAGAACCATGAGAGACGATGGACTCTGAGAAACAAACTGAGGGTTCTAGAGGGGAGGGGGGTGGGGGGATGGGTTAGCCTGGTGATGGGTATTAAAGAGGGCACGTACTGCATGGAGCACTGGCTGTTATAAAAAGGAAAAAAGATTGCATTGGCTATTTGGGGTCTTTTGTGAATCCATACCAATTTTAATATATTTGTTTTTATTTCTGTAAAACTGTCATTGGAGTTTTGATAGGGGTTGCACCGAATCTATAGATGGCTTTAGATATTATGGACATTTTAACAATATGAATGCTTCCAATCTAGAACATGAAAGCATGAACACAGAAAGCATTTATTTGTGTCTTCAGTAATTTTCATCAGTGCCTTATAGTTTTCAGGGTACAGATCTTCCAACCTCCTTGATTAAATATATTCCTACATATTTTATCGTTTGGGATGCTGCTGTGAACAGGATTGTTTTTTTTATTTTTTTTAAGTAGTCTCCACACCCATCGTGGGGCTTGAACTCACAACCCTGAGATCAAGAGTCTCATGCTCTACTGACTGAACCAACCAGGTCCTCCTCTTTATTTGTTTTTCAGATAGTTTGCTGTTAGTTACAGAAACTCAACTGATTTTTTATATTGATTTTGTATTCTGCAACTTCACTGAATTTATTTATTAGTTTGAACAGTTTTCTGGTGGAGTCTTTAGGGTTTTCTATGCATAAGATCATGTCATCTGAAGAAACAATTTTACTTTTTCCTGTCATTTGGATGCCTTTTATTTCTTTTCTTGCCTGATTGCTCTGGCTAGGACTTCCAGTACTATGACGGATAGGAGTAGTGAGAGTAAGCACCCTTGTCTTATTCCTAATCTTAGTGGAAAAGCTTTCAGTATTTCACCACTGAGTATGATGTTAGCTGTGAGTTTGTCATATATGGCCTTTATTATGTTGAGTTACATTTCTTCTATACCAGATTGGTTAGAATCTGCATTTCTAACACATTCTCAGGTGATGTTGATGTAGTTGAACTAGAAACCACACTTTGGAAAAAACTTGGTTCTCAGGAACCAAGGCTTCCTTGATGAGACTCAGGAGGGAATGAGGTTGTGCTCAGGATAATTCAAAATACCAGACCCGATAACATCATATTCCATAGAAAGACTCTAGGGCTATGTGATTCCCAGATCTATACACACACACACACACACACACACACACACACACACTTGCATAGGAGGATGCAGGGCACACTGGAAATAATTCAAAAAAACAAAACAAAAAAAAGAAATAATTCAAAATAAATGAGACACATGGTCAATCCTTCCCCTTGAATAACTCACAGACTAGTAGAGGAATAGATACAGAAATAAAGAACAATGTGAAAAGTGCTGTAGAGAAAGTGTGTACCAAATACTCCTGGAGCCCAAAAGAGTAAGCAATTAACTAACGGCTCAGGGAAGTTAGGAAAGTTTTCAAAAAGGAGGTGGACCTGGGACTTGAATAGTGAATAGAAGGGTCTCAAAGGAGCAGGTATGAAAGACAGCTGAGGCAGCTGGAAGAGCCTGGTACTTACAGAAAATAATAGAATTTCATGTGTATTTGAGGGAATGTTTAGAAAGGAGCATGTGTAGATCTCTAAATGTCAGTCTAAGGAGTTGAACCTTGTAACAACCAAAAGATTTTCAGGTCAGATCTGTGTTTGCATGAGAGACCAGCTCACTATCCTTCTGAAATTATATCGGGGCTCCAGTTCGGTTCCCTAAAGCCTCCAAAGCCTCCAAATCCATCCTGGAGTTTGAGGAAGGGTTGGCCACAGAAATCAAACAGACTCGATAAATTGGTTGAGAAATTGAGACACGGCACAAAGACCACCCAACAAGCTGTTACCTGGAGGCTACTACGTACAAGGGTAAGATCTGCCTAAGACCCAAGAAGCTCACATGGCCAGATACTGGCAAGAATTTTCATTTGGGCCACATCATCAGCCACCCATGCATGTCAGCCATGTGAGTATGTGAGTGTTCTATTGGTGATAACGAGGCTGTGGAGACTGCTCGATGTAGTCACTGAACACAACACAGACATGAGTCAAGTATACAATAATGATAAAAGGTAAAAAGAGAGCTACTGTTGAGCATGAATTTTGTAGTAAAAAACTCAGATGTATAAAACCAGAATTTTTTAAAAATTATTTCCCTATAATTCAACTTAACTTACAGCTCTCAAACCTCCATTTCACCTGGAGCAGAAAACTTTGTCTAGTCACTTCCAGGAAAACCCCATCAACTCAGAGTTCTCACCCTCTCCTTTTAATTTTTGTTACCCAGAGATTATTTCAATCCTGGGGACTTGAGTAGCCACCGTGTACCATTGCTAGACAGCATCTTGTCCCCGTCTCCATCTTCCTTGGCCATACGCGTCTACTACTAATATATCTGGCCAGATGTTTTTACTCCTCAGGGCCCTAACCACACTGCAGCTGCTATGAACCATGCAGGCTCCATCCTGCTCTCTGAATATCAGGGCCATTCTGCTTCACCTGCATCCTTCTTCCTTAGATACCAGGCCTCTCAGGTCTACTGGCCACTCTCAACCACCTCTGCATCCCTCCTAAGGACACAGAAAAATTTCTCTATTCTTCCACACTACTTCAGAGATGAGGAAACTTGATGATTGCGGGCTGTGAACACTTCACTATTTAAGTAAACCACTCTACCATTTTTAATCTACTGGGACTCAACTGGTACAGAGAGTCCTGAGTCTAAGAGGCTTTCCGTTTTCTCAGGCTTCACCCAAAAGCAAAGCACAAGTGCCCCTGCTCTGGAATTCCCCCCAAACTTATCTGGGTTTTCCACTGTCTAACCTCTGCCAAGAACTCATCCCAGGAGGTATGAGATCCTTTCTCCAGCACCCACCAGCTCTGATTATATACCCTTCCAGTCGACCTCCTACCACCAACTGATTGAGTTATGTCTCTTTCTGAGCAGTAAAAGTGGTTACGATATATCTTTTTAAAAATAAACTTCAGCAGCGCCTGGGTGGCTCAGTTGTTTGAGTGTCTGACTCTTGATTTTGGCTCAGGTTATGATTTCAGGGTCATGAGATCAAGCCCTGTGTCAGGCTCTGCACTGGGCACACAGTCTGCTTGGAATTCTCTCCCTCTGCCCCTCACCCAGCTTGAGCTCTCTTTCTCTAAAATAAATAAATAAAATCTTAAAAAAAAAATAATAGGGGCACCTGGGTGGCTCAGTTAGTTAAGCGACTGCCTTCAGCTCAGGTCATGATCCCAAGGTCCTGGGATCGAGCCCCACATCGGGCTCCCTGCTCTGCGGGAAGCCTGCTTCTCCCTCTCCCACTCCCCCGCTTGTGTTCTCTCTCTCGCTGTCTCTCTCTCTGTGTCAATTAAATAAATAAAATTTAAAAATAATAATAAATTTCTGCAACTCCAAATAATTTGGATAATATACATTGGTCATTCATTTATTCATTTATTAGTTTATCATTGAATATCTACTATTCTATCAAATATGTCCTTAGCACTTAGGATACATCAAGGAACAAAACATTAAAAAAAAAATCTCTACAGGAGCACCTGGTGGCTCAGTCAGTTGATGGTCCAACTTTTGTTTTCAGTTCATGTCATGACCTCAGAATCATGGGATCCAGCCCCGTGCCAGGCTCTGTGCCACGTACAGAGTCTGCTTGGAATTCTCTCCCTATCCTTTCTCCTCCACTCACTCGCACTCAGTCTCTCTCTCTCTCTCTCTCTCTAAAATAAATTTTAAAAATCTTTTAAAAAAATTTTTTAGATAAAATTAAAAAAAATTGAGAAAATCTCTGTACTCACAAAGCTCCTCCCTCTAGCAAGGGAGGAGATAGTCTATAAATAACAAGTGCAAAACTGATCATATTATTATATTTAGCATATTATAAATGCCATAGACTGCATAATAGAATATGAGAAGATGACACATGCAATGCAAAAAGAATCCCAGGGCTAGAGGCTGAATGCAAACCAATAAATTGGCTTCCGTGGGCATGGGCCCCTGCGCCAGTGTTTTCTAAAAGCTCAAGTACTTCTAATGTGCAGTCAGACTTAGAACCACTGCCCTTGTCTGTGGAAATTATCACTATTGCTCTGCGGGGGTTCTTTGCTTTTTTCTTATTAATTCATTTCTTCATTCATCAATTCAATAAATAGATGTTTATTTATTTATTTAAATATTGATGTATTTGCATATGTTGGTTTAAATATTTATTTATTAAAATATAATGCTCCATTTTCCAGCCTTGTTCTAAACACCAAAGGGATACAACAATGAAGAAAAGAGACAAGGTCCTTCCTTGCTCTCACGCTGCTCCTTTCATCATTTCATTTAATTCTCACAACACAGTCATGCAGTGATCATTATTAGCCCCACTTCACAGGTGAGGGAACTGAGCCTTCATCAAGCTAACAAACTTGCCCACAGTCGACAGCTACTACATGACAGACCTAGGACTCATATTCAGGTCTGAAGAAAACAAAAGACCATATTCTTATAACCTCTCTCAGGGCCTTTCCCAGTGAAAGGCCCTGATTGATGCTTCTTTCCATCTTATTTTCACTACTTTATGATGGACCAGTTTCATGATATAACTTAAGGGAATTAAATTTGGACAGCTCAAAATTGCATAATTGATTACATCCATTTCCATCACAAATTACTAATTTGATTCACACCTGCTGATGTGACACCTGGAGGAAGGGAGTCAATGTGGGTGGGTGGTTAGGCCTTATTGGTCTACAATAGATGTGCTAATTGCATAAAATAAATGTTATTTAAGAATCTCCAGTGGGCTGTGATGAGGCAGGCCACATTGCTATCATCAGCTTATCTGTTGGACACCTAGAAATTTTTGTAATCAGCCTAGTAAATTCTGAAATTAATTTTCATTAAATCTCCGTATCTAAGAGCTACATTGAGGATATCTCAATGTGTCATACGAGATATCTTCAATGTATCTCTCATACACAGAGACATGTATCTCATATGATATGAGATATCATATATGACATATTTATACAAATTCTAAATTTTTATCAGCATTTCACATTCAGTATGTTATCTTAAAAGATATATGCTATTATGGGCTGAGCTGTGTTCTCCCAAAACTCAAATGTTCAAGCACTGACACCCAGGACCCCTGAATGTGACTGTATTTGGACATAGAACCTTCTAAAGAGGTGACTGAGTTAAAATGAAGCCTTTAGGGCATCCAATATAACTGGAGTTCATTATAAGAAGAGAAAAATTTGGACATACAGAGAAATATCAGGTATGCATATACATAGAGGAAAGACCATGTGAGGACACAGCAAGAAGGTGGCAGCTGCAAGCCCAGGAGAGAGCCTCAGAAGAGACCAAACTAGTCTATACCTTGATCTTGGACTTCTAGTCTCCAAACTCTGACAAAACGAATGTGTGCTGTTTAAGCCACCCAGTCTGTAGTATTCTGTTGTGGAAGCTGTAGCAAACTAAAACTAATACACATGGACACTACATTCAACTTAACAAATAATTACCTCTGTCTGACGTAAAACTATACTGCTGGGGATGTCACAGACCCTTTCGCCAAGGAACTTAGAGTCTTAGACACACACCTGGATGAGACAATTAGAGAAAAATAGGAATCTAACAGAGGAAATAAGAGCTACCCAGAGCGGATCAAAGCCAAGACAGGTCAGCATGGATCACAGAAAGAATCGAGTTTTTGAAAAGGGGAGGCCTTGAGGTTGGGTGGGGTGGGAGAGGGAGGAACAACAGTACAGAGAGTGAAGGTGTATGAGACAGTACACACAGAAGTGAGGGGTATGTGATCTGGAGCAGTCATTGCCACTTCCTAGATATGTGACCTTCAGCAAGTTATCTTAAAGCAGAGCTGTTAATGCACACTTTGTGTGGTTGTGATGAAGGTTCACTGTGACAGTGCTAGAGGAGCTATTTGCTGGCACGAATTAATCTCTCAGTAAGCGTAATAGGAATATGGGGGGACAGTGAGGGGAGTCTCACTCAGGGAGAAAAAAAAAAAGATTCAGGCAGAGAAATAATGAATGATAAGGGATGTCTTCAGTGAGGACTGGAAACTAACCAAAATCCTCCCAATAAGAAAAATTTTTCCCTAAAAGGAATGTTTTGCTTCCAAACTGGCAATATATCAGCATAATAATAGCCAACATATGCCTAGCACTCAGGGGTGCCAGGTGCTATTTTAAACAGTTCACAAGTATTGTTTATACATGCATAATATCCACTGAGGTAGGCCTGATATTAATTATCCCTACTTTATAGAGGAAGAAACTGAGGTCGGAAAAAGTGGCATAAGTAGCCCACAGTTGCAGGGGGTAACACGGCTGGGGGGGGGCAGCGGAGGGGGCTTCGAGCACAGACAATTCTGCCCCAGAGCCACTACACCATACACACATGCGTACCCATACACATCCTGCATGCATATCCACACTCCACTCAAAAGCATGTCCAGTGCTCCACATGAACAAGCTCTTAGCATCCTCTCAACCTATTAATGAGGACACTGAGGCACAGAGAGGGGTCCTAAGTTACTTATATTATATATATATATATACACACATATACATATATATATACACACACACATATACATATATATACACACACACATATATATACACACATATACATATATATACACACACATATACATATATATACACACATATACATATATACACACATATACATATATATACACACACATATACATATATACACACACATATACATATATATACACACACATATACATATATATACGCACATATACATATATACACACACATATACATATATACACACATATACATATATATACACACACATATACATATATATATACACACATATACATATATACACACACATATACATATATATACACATATACATATATATATACACACATATACATATATATATATACACACACATATACATATATATATATATGGCAGGCAAGTGGCAAAGCCAGAACTTGGAGTCAGTCCTTCCTGATGGTGGCCCCAGGTCCTTCTCCAGCTCAGCCCTGGCTCTTTCCAAAATATGTTAAAACTGAAAATTTTCAGGAGTTTTATCTTATTTTTTTCAGGAGAATACATACTTTACGGCCTTCCCAAAGAATTCTTTTGACTTTCACCAGACTCTGGGTACCTCCCTACTTCCTCATGTGACTATCATGAACAAAAAAAACCTCTCAGACTTGGTAACTGACAAAACAAAAAGAAATTCTCGAAATATAAATTCTGTGACTCCAGAGAAAGAAAATTTAAATACAACATTTTTATGTATGCATAATAAAAGCTAATATCAATTAAGGCCCTAATCTATGTCAAGCACATTAAGTGCATTTTCTCACTTCATCGTCACACCAACCCTTAGCGATAGATCCCATGAGAGATGAGGAGGCTGAGGATGAGACAGATGAAGTAACTCAGGCAAGTCTAAAGGACCGCTCTTCTCCTTACTGCTACTCACACTATCACCCCACTCCTGGATGCCTTACCTTCTCTCCAAATCCTAATCATGGTCCAAAGCATCAGTGCCCAAGTTCTCTGCCTCACCTGCAGCTCTTCACACCAGAATACAGGCATCATAATCACCCAGGGCGGTTGGCTAGCGTGTAGGCTCCTGGGCCCCACCCCTAATGGAACAAATCATAATTGAGGAAAGTGGGGTTTAACTCTGCACTGGCAGATTCTGAAGCTCACTGATGTTTGAGGACATTGCCTTGCACTATCCTGCATGAAATTTGTGTACTAATTACAGGTTGACCCAGAGGGCTTTTGGAGTCAGGCAAGAGTTGTACCAGCTCCAAGGAGATTTGGTTACCAGCCCAGGTATCTGACATTTCTCATAAAGCAAGACATAAACGTTTATTGGCTCTTAAGTTCGCTAACCAAAGCTGAATTATCCATAATGTGGCTCAACTGTGGAACGAGTTGAGCTATGGTACTAATAACTGAAGAAACATTAAGTACAGAACACAAAGAGAAAACATGGTGGTTTGCAAAACACTTATTTCCTGGGTTTCATGTTTACTGCATATTTATGAGTCAAAGAGTATCCATGCCCTTTTGGCATTCCCACTCCAGACACACAGATGTATCAGAAAGGAAAATGGGTACCAGAGATTTAAATCAAGGTCTGTAAGAAGCCACTTCTAAGAGCCAGGTGGCTAATTCAAATTAGAATACATTTTGTTTCTTTCCTGATTAGGAAGGAGGAACCCAAAAAAGACATTTTCAATAACATTTATGAAGCATTGATTTCCCTTTCTTCCTAACCTAGACATACTCTATTCACTTCAGAGATACCACCCTGAATACGAAACTGATTAACAATGATGATTCGGAGTATTGAGAGTGAAGCAACTTCTTCATCAATATTAATGAACATTTATTGAGCACCTACTATGTAAAGCAAAATAAAGATTTGAAAAATACTGAAGCCCTATGCCATGGAGACCTACAAATTTCAGTATCTGAAAGAATGATTAAGCTGAGTCCTGAGTGGACCTGGAGCATTTAGGAAGCTTCTACATTCAGTCTGGCCAAAGGGATCATAAAAATATTAAATAAATAAAAATAAAAGAAACTAGAGCACAAGTTTTCCTAACTGCCTCATCAACGAGCAGGATTCAGTGAGCAGCAACGGTCTTCTCTTAGCCGCCCCTCTCTCTCTCCAGAGCGACTATGGTTGAAAAAATGATTCCTTGGCCCAGTCAACAACTCCAGATAATTTGAGGGGAAAAAAAAATCCATGCATCCTCTATTACATTATTTTTTAGTATCTGTTAAGAAAGTGCATATTGTTGGGGCGCCTGGGTGGCTCAGTCGGTTAAGCATCTGCCTTCGGCTCAGGGCATGATCCCGGGGTCCTGGGATCGAGCCCCGCATCGGGCTCCCTGCTTGGCAGGAAGCCTGCTTCTCCCTCCCCCACTCCCCCTGCTTGTGTTCCCACTCTCGCTGTGTCTCTCTCTGTCAAATAAATAAGTTAAATCTTTAAAAAAAAAAAAAAGTGCATATTGTTGAAAGGTACCATAAATTCAGTATTATCTTAATATTACCTTCTATTTTATTAAGCACAGCAGTATCTACATTCATATACCTAAAAGGAGTTAAAAATCAATGGTTTATTCAGGCTACAGACAATGCTTGGCACACTGGGAAATTTGAAGATCCCCATAATAAGGGGATCTCAAGGGCCAAGAGATGTTTGAGTCCCATAGGCTGAGATCGGTTGCCCTGGCCTATTATCTCAAAGGATTTCCACCTAGACTCCTTGCCTTAACTGCTCTTTGAAAGGAGGTCCCTAGTGCCCCAGTGAAAGGCAGGGAGGTCACACCTGTTAGGAAATGGGAAGGCTTCCAGCAAACTCTGGCTTCTGCAGATAGTTTACAGCAGCAGTTTTGAAAGCTGTCAGGGTCTTCAGTGTTGAGAATTGGGGACTGAGCCTAGATTGTCCCAGAACAGCTCTTTCATTCTCTCTGAAGATCTGATTTCACCTCAGAGGATATCCTGACTGCCATGCAGCATGGTGGGTAGTCAAAGGATGAAGCAAAAAAAAAAAAAAAGCATTGTCAAGCAGGTCATAAATGTCCAATTCTCTCTAAGGGAGGCAAGCATTGTCCTTAGGAATAGTTACACTATAAAACTGTAGGCAGCAGAGAAGTGGGTAAAGCATATCATCCTTAAGGTTTATTTCTCAAAAGTCAAACACGATTTCAGTTTGGGGTCATCCACCAAGCATGAAGGTTGTGGGTAAGAGTATTATTAATATTCCATAAATTCTTTATATAGGACTCAGTGGAAAATCATCATTTGTAATATTTATCTGGTGCTTGAATGAGAACATGCGATAATATGACAATTCAATTTTCTACTTTGACATTTCAAATATGACCAAGTCATGAAAATCAATCAGTAATAAATTTATCATCTACATGAAGCCAATTATACGCCAATAATCAGTGAAATTTCAAACTTGTAACCTAGACCCATGTGCAGTGGCGACAGGGAAGGTGGAGACATTTACTGTAATTATGCTGTTATTGCTTCTAAAAAAATGTTTTATACCTGAAAGGGCAGGCAGTGCTTTTAAAACCTCCATTCCAGGCTGGCTCTTTATTACAAATTGCCTTTTGAATCATTAGCTTTTTAACAGGGCAGTAGAAGATGCAGTCATCATAAGGCAGCACGAGTAGACGGCTTTGGAATCAGACAGATGTGGTTCAAATCCCAGCTCTGCATACATTAACTCAGCAATCTCGGGCAAGTGATTTACACACTCTAAACCTCAGTCTTCCCATCTATAAAGGGGAGGTAATAATTACCTCACAAGGTTGAATAAGGATTCACCATGACATAGGGCACACTGGTGTTCAACAAACGGCTACCATTATAACCATAAGACTATAACCAAGCCTAAAGGTTGAGGTCATGTCTTTTAAAAGAATAATTTTAAAACTTTCTATATAAGTGAACCAATGTTGACAGAAGAGAAACATTTAAGATATAACACTCATTATAATCAAGTATCTTTTAAAATATATTGATTACCAGACAACAATTATATGCACTATTTTAATAATACCATAAAATGGTTTTCCTTTGTTCTTTGTTTATTGCATTCTGAAATCCCATGTGAGAATTACAGGCATATAAACCAGAGCTATTAAGAATGCCTGCAGAAGGCTTTTACTGATGCATCATTTAGCCTGCAGCTTGTCTTTCGAAGAGAGAAACCCAAATGGCTGTTTCTTTCAAATATTACCCAGATATATAGTGTTCATTTGAGATCATCTAAATAGTGTGTTTGTGTATGTGCATGCACACATGTGTGGGTGCATTTTCACTCAACTTTCCATGACACCTGATGGGTATTTTTCTTCCCTTATGAGACGGTTAAGAATACTGTCTGGGACTAGGATGGTTATGGAGGTAGCCAACATGCTTGGGATATGTCACTGTAGGAATCTTACCACAAAGCTCTTCTATGGTCCCAAATAGTGGGCCTAAGACCTCGCAGAGCTACAGAGTTGATACCAGGGATCCCTGAACCAGTATGAGCACCATCAGTCACCATGTGCAGAATCCAGAAAGCACATCATCACAAAGAACGTGTGTTTCTGCCACCTCAAAAGGTAGGAGCTTAAAACCAAATGTATTCTCTCCCGTAACTCTGTGGGTTGACTGGTGGTTCCATTGCTCTGCATGGTGTCAGCTGGAGTGCTGGATGGCTGCAGTCATCTGGGGACTTGACTGGGCTGGAACATCCCAGAGGGCTCACTTACATGACTGCCTGTGAATGGGTCTTGGCCAGGAGCTCAGCTGAGGCTACCAATGCAAACACCCACATGTGGACTCCACATGTAGACTGAGTTTCTTAGGGTTTGGTGGTCGGGCTGCAAAAGGTAGCACCCAAAAATGGGAGCACGACAAAAAACTGGATGGAAGCAGCAAGATTCTAATGGCTTTGCCTTGGAAACCACCCAGTGTCATTTCCACCTCATTCTCTTGGCCCAACCACTCACAGGGCTAGCATAATTTAAAAGCAAGGCAGTTAGACTTTACTTCTTGAAGGGAATACTGCCATTTTTCCAGTGTCTTTCAATGTGTAATTGATAAAATACAAATTAATTGAAGGCATATTGAATTATTGGTAAATTGTAGCCATTAATTATCTTTTCAATAAATTCATAAAAATGTAGACTCTATCAAGATGATTAAGAATTCAAGCTCTGCAGTAAGACAGGGTTGAATTTAAATCCCTCTACCTACTGGTTGCAGAGCCTTGAGAAAATCATGAGGCCTCAATTTCTCTACCTCTAAACGGGTGATAGAGGAGGACTTCACCGCGTAGCTCCAAGGATTGCACAGGAAAATGCAGAGCAGATGTTTCACACTCAGAAACAGTTCGCTCTGTCATTACTGCAATGCCAGGAAGCACTGCTCTAGCTAACTCTGTCTCCTTCTCTTGCCCCTTCCCCTGGCCCCCAGCCCTTCCCTCATTTCATCGTATATTATATTTGAATGGGTGATTGCTCCAATGCCTGATACCTGTGCTGTAGCTGGAAGTGTCTACAGCTAGAAACTCACTGGAAAGACATATTTTAATACTGGCTTATGCAAAAGATGCATTAATGTCAAATATAACTTAAGGGGAAAGATACTGCTAGAAGAAAAGGATAAAAAAAAGGATAAAATGAAAAAGTACTCTTGTTACAATCAAAATTGTTTAATTCTCAAAAGCCCACCCCCTGACAAGCCAAGAGCCAACTCCTGCATATGAATCTTACATGGGAGGTTGGTTCTGGTTCACTTGCCACATTTCTTGGAACAAAACTGACCAAAAGCCAGAAGCGGGCTCTATCGCGTAATGAGCTAAAAGCAGTGTCCGCGTGCATAGTGGGAGATGCATTCCCAAGCCAAGGAAAGCGGGAGCAGGAGAGGCCACAGGCCAACACTGAGCAGATAACTGGAAACCAAAAGAACTTCTGAAACCAGCCTGTGCAATTATTTTAACAAAGGCAGATTACATAAATGGAAGGCAGGAAACAAACTGAGTAGAAGCCAAAGGTCAAATCCCAGAAGTATTGGAAGTTCACGAAAAGAATTGTGCCAGGTTCCTTGGGGCTGTCTTCCTTACTGCCTGTTCTAAGCCACTGTTTCTCACCTGGGGTAGAAAAACCGCACAGTACAGCTTCTGACCCAAGCTTAGTCCGATCAAATCCAAGCACAGCCCAGCAATTTCATGGTAAACTGAGAGCTCAACACAGATTTTAAAGTGGAAATTTTGCTACGCTTAAATATTTTATGGGAAGAAAGAAAGGGAGCTCTCTAGCTCTAAACTATGCCAGTGACTATCTCATGAAGAAGTGAACCAGTCCAGCAAGCATAATGCATGAGGTTTCTCTCCCAGAACCAGAAGCCAACAAGAGTTAGGTACATGAGGTGAGCCATGGAATCTGCTCTATAAAGCATTTAGGAGACTCTGAGGGCAAAGATATTTCTGAAAGTTCAATGGGCAGGACCTCTCTCTAGGTGGCACAGCCCTGGCATGTGATAGGCAAAATAAGGTTCTAACAAAGCTCTCCTGGTGTCCCCAATATAACACTTTTACAAAAGGCTGATAGAAAGATCTTCCTACTTCTGCATTCCACGCTGTAGTAGATGTTGTTATATATTAGGACCACTTAGACTCCCACCAAGATTTTCACAACATATTACAGTGTTTGTGGTACTGTTGAAAGCAACTTTTATATGCTTACCCTTTCTTAATTTATAAGCTAGAAGGGACCGCCATCATCCAACATCCCTGGTGGTGCATTTCACATTCTAGTTAGTGCCACCCAACAAGAAACCGCTTTCTAGGACTGCTGAGTCCCTCAGAGAATCTCCCCGGTACCGCAAAAGCCTCGGCAGCCATCTAATCTCGACTTTGATGTGAATTGCTTATATATTTTTGTTTAAACTCAAGAGATTGTAGTTGGATGATTGGGTGGCTCAAATGAATCTCAGGGCTTTTTGCCCTTTTCCAAAAATTCTCATTGGCCAGACTCTATGTTCATTGAATAGAAGGGGGCCTACCTTCTGTAATCGGTGATACAAGCCTGCCAGAAATCCTTTGATGATATTGAGATGATTGTCCCCCACCTTCAGGCAGCCATTTGTTACCTAAAACCATGATATCAGAGAAAACTAGGTTTATCTCTCATAGAATTAAATTCCGCTGACAACACCCTGCCAACTACTTGCATTTAAATGTATGCTTAATTGGATAGGAGGTTAGTCAGGCAAAGGTGGCAGATCAGCGGCCACCAGGCCATGTGGAATTGACTGTCACTCATTAAAGTTATCCTTAAGATAAAGATTTAAATCTATTTCATTTCCCTGCTTGGTATCACCAAAGTAAATAGGACTAAGACACAGGAATTAAAGGAGATTTTCCAGCCAAGAACATTGACAGCTGAAATATAATCAGTTTCTAAGATTTATAATGCTATTGACTTTTCTTTTGCATCATAAATTTCACTGCTGACTCTCTGCCTGGGTTTTATTATAATATCATATCATATTAGGGAGATCAGCTTTGCTGGTGACGAATGAAAATCACTGATATGAAAAAATCCCCATTATCAGCTCATCACCTAATCATATTAGCATCTTTGTATCCTATTATCAACTTTTTTATATAAAATAACATTTCCTAATGACGGGGATTTCACTAATGCTATACGAGTGGTACTAATATCATTTGAGAGTTCTCACCATGCATATCCTACTTGAAAGCAGAGTATATTTGTTTTCTACACAGACTTTGAAAACCGCAAATGGTGTCTAGAAATTCAGGCAAAAAATGATGCTTTGTGGAAAAGCTATCCTCTTGATTAGCATTGAGGGCTCTTCACAATTTGGTGACAACCTTCAATTAATAGCCTGATGACTCCCAACATTCGAAGGTAGTTACAGCAGATAGAAAAGATGGCAATCTGCTAACCTACCAAATGCAAAGTAGAACATACCTAATTTCTTTAGTTTTTGCGCATCCTATTCTCAAAGTCAAACTGGGGTAAAGTTCAGCTGAGTTATCTATTACCCAATATTGACTGCTCACCAGTGCCCCTGAATAAGAGATCTTTACCGATTTCTTTTTCTTTAATGTCGTCTTATTTTATTTTATTTTTTAAGGAGGCTCCCTGCCCAGCGTGGGGCTTGAACTCACGACCCTGAGATCGAGAGTCACATGCTCTCCCAACTGAGCCAGCCAGGCGCCCCAATCTATTCCTTAGCAAACTCATCACTTTCTTAAATTGGCTGAAACTGGCAAAGGGAAAACACAGCATTTCTAAAATTCTTTTTTTTTTTTTTTAATATGATCGAGTCATTGGAGTTTGTGGCTATATCTGCACGACGCTGAACCAGTCAGTCACCTCAGCAATTCAGGATGACAACCAGTCAATGCAGTGAGAAAATCAATTTTATCAGCTCATTGAACTGAACCGATGCCTGTGGACACATGCAAATCACAGGCCCTCCATGGCTTCCCAGTGCCACTGTGGTAGCTGCTTCTCTCTCGCCACAGCGAGGCAAGGGTCTTGCGCAGCCCCAATCTCCACAGGAGGGGGACCCTGGCTCTCTCGGGTATTTTGAGGTCCCCCTGGCATCTGGCACTGAACTGGGAGACACTTGCTAGGCAGCACCAAATACCAATCTGGCCAACTGCAGCCCAGGGCCTGGGAGAGCCATCTGGGCTCCCTCGTCGAATTCCCTGGCTCCCCAGCTCGTTCACTCAACATTCACTTTTGTGGCTGCTCTGAAGGTATCCTCCCAACGTTCCGCAAGCCGACACGCACAGCCACCCCTCTCCGGCATTTCTTCCAGGGAGCTTATTTCCTAGGTCCTCCTTATAGAGCCTCCTACCTCCAGGGTCAGCCATGGGATTCCAGAACTCCAGAATGGTTGAACAGCTAGCTTGCCTCCTCCGTGCACCCTCCCTACGTGGCTCTAGAGGAAATAGAAGTCCTTAAAACAGAGGGGCTACGTCCTTATAAGCCATGCAGTGAATAGCAGATCATGGGTTTCCTAAATATCGAATCGCTGGACTAATTAATTTAAAACAGTGACTCTCAAACGTTAGTTGGCATTTTTTTAATCACCTGAAATCTTTTTTTAAAATATGGATTCCTGGAGTCACACACACACACACACACACACACACACACACACCATTCTTATTTAATAGCTCCTGGATTGTGTGCAGGTACCTACATTTTTAACAAGTACCCTAGGCGATGTGCTTCTATGGGAAGTAGCAGTTGTCCTCCACTGATCTTGTTATGGAACCTGGACTGGATCGTCCGACTGAAGAACCAAGCGGTACCTGGGGATCTTGGAGGATAGGAGGTTTATTTAACACTGGCAGGCTCAGAAGAGAGTGGTCTCCAAAGGTCTGAGCCTCGAGCACTAAGGGAGTAATTTATACACTTCTACTTCCGCATACTGGGCACTCTTGGCATGTGCGCATAGCGGGGCAGGGAGAAGGACCCGGAAGAGCCCCAGGGCAGAGGCTGGGCCTCCCTTACTGGCTCGGTAGGCCATCTTAAGACACAGATTTGTCCTTATCAATCTGACCCATCTCTTACTTTAAAAAAATTTTAAAAAAAAAACAATGTAAATGTTTGCTATCAGAAAATTTTTGTAAGTTGACCCATTTCTGTAGCAAGTGTCTTTTTTTTTTTTTTTTATTTAAGACTAGGAGAATGGTCAAGCATTTAAAACATATTTCCAGTCCTGAGTTGAAGTGGAAATTAGCTGGGGAGGCACTCCTAGTCAAGGGTGTAAAGGTATTTTCACACAGAATCCCCGACAGTCTTAATAAACGTCTCCCTTCACTTGGCTTTTTAATTCCATCAGGCTCTGCATCTTTCCAGGCACCTAGAAGCAGCAGAAGACACACCAAGTCGGGAGCAGTTCCCACCTTTCAGGAGAGGTGAACGGAGTCACAGAGAAGCCTAATTACAATGTCAGGCTGAAGTAGAAAACGGGAGAAAGCCAGTTTCTTGGGAAGCTGGGGAGAAGTCAATAAAGAGAGGGGAAGGAGGTTACAAATGTCATGTCTCTGCAGGTCTCTCAGCTCCTCTGAGCAAGGGCGCTTACTCCCTGTTCCATGCTCCTGTTCCAACATGTCTCTATCACACAGCTTTTTCCAGCAGAGTGTTCTGAATGGCTCACCTTCTCTCTGGGACAGTAAACTCCTTCAGGGTGGCGTGTAAGATCAGCAGTATTGTGGGTAGGCGGACCCCAAATGCAAATCCAGACCTGCCACTTACTGGCCATGTGAGATTGGCAACTTACTGTCTAAACTTCAGCTTCCTCAACTGCAAAATGGACACAACAGTAACTTCTCTGGAGAAGTACCCATCTGAATTGAGATAACCCATGTAAAACGCTTAGCAAACGTGGCTGTTAAGTGCTCGATAAATGTTAGCGCATGGAAATTATTACTCATTTTGGGTCCCCAGGACAACTTGTGATAAATGAAATGGAGACGAGTACCTCTAATACCCATTCTATCACAGCCAGCCTCCAGCTGGGCCCCTGAGAAAGACAGAAATCAAGGCCAGTCAAATGTTCATTGCTTCATTAATTGATTAATTGATTGATCTATGTACTTGCCGCAAGCCTTATATGAAGCCACCTAACCCTGCTACCCCTGACCCAAAAACCCAGGCTGAGAGACTTCCGTGGCCTCTTCCCCCAATCTTAGTTCTTCAAGTTTCTCCATTCCTCGGAAAGAAGAAGTACAAAGGATATCAAAGAAGAGAGCACCTTCCCTAAACCACACCCCCAGGGAGGGTGACCCCCAGCCTCATTTTGCTGGGTGCAAATCCTGGCATAATCATTAATAAGACACCCTCTCTCATGCACACCCAGGTGTGGATGTTACATTCTGTGGTTATCCACACTCCAGGCTTTGGGGAGCAGGGGTTCCTCCAAATCACTTGCACCTAGTTAGAAGCAGCTCAAGACTGTCCTATGACACCAGCCTCATGGGCGAACAGGGAAAAGAATCAATGAGGGAGTAGGAGAACCTCCAGAGATACCGCTGTCCTGCTCCGTCTAGAAAGCCCTGCCCTTGAGCCTCGCAGCCCAGGTGTGCCCCCGGGAGGTCTCTTCCCCGGACCTCCATGGAAACCTCTCCTCCTCAGGTGGGGGAGCCCAGGCCTCTTTAAATAGGTCTCTAAACCCTGCTCCTCACAAGGTCTCCAACCAGCGCAGGAAACTAAAAATGTGAACTTTCACTTTCGAAAAAGCCTTTTTTCATGGACTTGAAAGCTAATATGGTTTTGATGATCATAACATTCTTGGGTAAGGGACAGGAACATCTAACAAACTGGTGGTTGTACCGTGGTCACAGGATATCAAAGATACAAGTCAAAAAAAAAAATCACAAAAAACACAATCAGCCATAACAACCATTCCTGACAAGCAGTTCATATCCGCAGTGTGCCTCCAGACGTATGACCCCACTTCTGTCTTTCAGCAGCCCCATGAGATCAGCAATGTTAGCCCAAAGCCTACCAGGGAGAAAAAAGACACTGCTGAAAGTTCAGTGATTTGCCAAGATCACATGCCAGGTAAGGGGCAGACCTAGAACCTGGATCCAAGGCTTTTGATTTCAAATCGTGTGATTCTCTCCTTACCATCAGTCACAGCACAGTCACATGAAATTTGAATTCAATTATCCAGAAGAAAAGAGAAAAGTACAGAGAGAAGGAAAAGTCAGGGGGGAACCACTTGAGTAGTGTAGGCAACATCCCTGACCCAAACTTTTAAGGCAAGCATACCATGCAATGAGCAAATGATTTCAAACAGGGCCACACTATTCACTCAGTTTGACTCTGTTTTCAGATACTTTCATAATGAGGGCATCTCACTCACTGACTGTGAGTCTGAGATTTAAAGGCTTGCATTTTGGGGGGCACCTGCGTGGCTCAGACTGTTAAGCATCTGAATCTTGATTTCAGTTCAGGTCATGATCTCAGGGTTATGAGATCAAGCCCCACATCAGGCTCCGCACTGGGCATGGAGCCTGCTTAAGATTCTCTCTCTCCCCCTCTCCCCTCTCTAAACAAACAAACAAATAAATAAATGCTTGCATTTTGGGACAACAACATCCCTAAACACACATGAACACAACTAGCTCATTTGGTACTCAACCCAAGGAAACAACCATATATTAGATGTTGGAAGAAAAATCCAAGTGAGGGACAATGTCAGGCTCCCACATACTACCTTCCTCAGAGCCGTGGCACCTCCACTGTCCAGCATCATGTAGTTGAGAAAATGCTTTCACAGACCACACCTTGCCCAATCCTGTCAACATCCCTGAGAAAGGGGGAGATAGGAGAGGTGTGGTGGTCCTCATCCTACAGATGGGGCAAGATAATATTTTGAATACTACATTATGTTTTTTCTCTCTGCATTTATGCTATAGGGAAGGAGGGGATAGAAGCAGACTCATGAAGATCAGTCCCCCGAGAGTGGGGCTTTCAGAGCTGGGCAAGGTTTTTGTGACCAAACTTGGTCCAGAAGCCACAGAGCTGCCTACCTCCAAGGCAAAAGGCTTAGGTAGCGTGGGTGTCAGCTGTAACCATGCTGGACTAAGGTCGGATTGTCCTCCCCCTAAAACAAGGCATGACTGAGCTCCCTAGCTCTTGTACAACCCAAGGGAGTTGGAAGGAGCCCCAGTGAAGACTGTCAATAAGTTTCTTGCTCTCCCTGGGAGATGAACACTCAGAGTCACATGTATGTTAACTTTCTGTTGTTGTTGTTGTTGCTTTTTTTTTTTTTACTAAGACAATTTTTGGAGCAGCTTAAGGTTCACAGAATTATGAAAAGGATACAGAGATTTCTCATATATCCCCTGCCCCTACATACCCACAGTCTCCTCCATTATCAACATCCCACACTAGAGTGCTACATTTGTTACAACTGACGAATCTCTACATTGACACACCATCATCATCCCAGTCCATATTTTACGTTAGGGTTCATTCTTGGTGTTGTACATTCTTGGGTTTGGACAAATGTATAATAACATGAATTTTCACTGCCCTAAAAATCCTCTGTGCTTCACCTACTCATACCTTCCTCCCCCTCCCTCTGGCAACCACGGATCTTTTTACTGCCACCATAGTTTTGCCTTTTTCCAGAATGCCATATATTTGGGATCATACAAGATGTAGCCTTCTCAGGTTGTCTTCTCTCACTTAGTATATGCATCTAAGTTTCCTCCGTGTCTTTTCATGGCTTGATAGCCCATTTCTTTTTAGTTCTGGATAATATTCCATTGTCTGGCTGTACCACAGTAGACTGATCCATTCACTCATCGAAGGACATCTTGGTTGCTTCCAAATTTTGTGTTAACTTTTTTTTAAATGAAGAAATATGAAATTTCTTGCAAACCTTATTTTGTGACTGCAAATTTCTGCCCACTACATGAATGAGGAAAAACTAAGACACCAGACATCCATTAAACATCCATTAAACATTTAACATCCATTAAAACACGTATTTGAGGTATAAGACCAACCCTTGTTTGGAATAAGACATTTGGTTTATTAGGCAGACTGTAGGCTAATTTGTGGCTCTCCTTTTGTTTCCTATATAGACCTCAATTGTTTAAAGTGACTTGGGAGTGCTCTCATCCAATACCGACTGACCTGATTGTCTCTAACACCATTTACCATCCTACGCATGTGACGCCAACGCAGCTTGTGTGGCTCCTTGGAGACACACCAAAGGCGTTCCCAGGACACATAATCATTAAGCAAGTTTTTGCACCCTGGTGCCAGGGCTTTTCATTAGAATATAAAAGGTAGCTCTGTGAATGTTTCCTTATCATGGAAGAGTCCATGGATATAAACTCACTTGATATTCATCTAGTCAAAAATGTCTCTTTTCCAGCCACCCCAACATGTCCTGTTCTGTTCCCATTTGGCAGCACTCTAAATTTGGGTTTTTGCTGGCTTTTTGGCACCTGAGGATTTCTTTTCTTGCTTTCAAGCTCAGCTCTCCATCTAAAGGTTTCTCTTACACTTAATCCATCATGACTATATGTTCAGAGCCCAAGGAGAGCTTCCCATGGCACCTCAGTTTGCCATGTTCAAGGTAATCTCCACAAAATTTCATTTATGCATTCAGCTGACATTTCTGAACCCTTCTGAGATGTCGGTCACTATGCAAGGCACAGGGGATACAAACATGAGTGAGATGAAATGCCCGTTCCCAACCTCCTCATTGTCTAGAGAAGACTACAGACAAACTCCAGTACAATGGGCCAAGTGCCCGGCATAGGCATGAACAGAAGGGAAAAGGAGCGAGGAGTACCAGGCCATTGATTCTGGCAGGAACGCGGGGGGAGGCTTTGCACGTGTGGTTGTGCATGATGAATGAGACCAGCCAAAATCCATCCATGATCCGCAGGTCAGTGACATAAATTAAGCTCGACATTTGTCATCTGAATCTGCTTTAAAATGCAAGAGAGCATAACATAAAGTGGGTTAGGAGACGACTCGTCATGAAACCTGGGTCAGAACTCTTACTCTGCATCTCTGTGTACTTGGGCGAGTCACTGCACACTTCCAGGTGTCACTTTATCACTGTTATTTAACCAGTGGGTTAAATAAGCTCTAAGAGCTCATCTAGCTGAAAATTACATGATTAATATACTGAACTGTCATCACTTTCCCACAAAAAGCATGTTATTAAATTATTTAAGGCAATAAAGCTAAATAGATCTGTTTGCCAAGGTCAGCAAGTGCAAATTCAGCTAAAGCAACAGACCAGGAAGAAGAAAACAGAAACCCAAAGACCAAAGAGAGATCGCTGGTGAGCGCAGAATGCAACTGTGGTTGTATAGTATCGATGGGCAGAAAGTCGTTTTGGCTGAATATCTGCAGTTCACCTTCTTCAGCACAAATCTCCCAAAGTTCCAAGTCACAGATTTTCGTTGCAGTCCCCCACTGAGCCCCAAGGGACCCTTAATAAGTTCAAAAGGGGTTATGAGGAAGAAGAGAACGTCCTTTTCTTGGTGTTTGTTGGATGCTGCTGAAAATGAGTGAGTTCTGCCGCAGCAAAAATCCCGTCCTTTCCCCGACAGGCAGCGCCTTCCCTCAGCGGTAAGGAGCCCCGTTAATCCGGTACACGAGGCCCCCCCGATAGCGAACAACAAAAACTATGACCTCCAGAGCACAGATCGGTATGAAGTGAGGTAAATTATGATGCTGAATGCGTAGCTTCAATTGCTCACCCCATTGTGAATACACTGTTTACGATCTTCGGCTCAGTTCTGCCAAAGTTGGATTCCCGTCCCACCACTGGAGGCAGACAAAAGGGGAAGCGCAGCGCCATCTGCTGTCCTTCCGGGGCAGAGTCGGAGCTGCGGAGGAATTGCGACTGTGTCCTAAAGGGGCTCCTTCCGAAGGGGCTGTAACTACATTTTTTAATGCAATTTTCTCTCATATAAAGGAAGACAAGAAATGTGTCTGTTGTAGTATGAATTTTCTTATTTTTTATTTTTGTCTGGTATTCTAGGTGTGAGTCTCAGACAAAAATGAAAGTTGAAGTTTAAAATCTAGTTTATAATATTTTAATTTATGTTTATATAAATTATAATTTAATATAAAATTTTAATTTCCATGCACTTCATAGGACATGCAGTTTTTAATAAAGCATCCAACCTTAATTACAATACTTTCCTTTGTATTCATTTTAAGTGCCATCCGATGAATGCCATACACACAGCTGATACTTACACAAATATAAAGGAAACTATTAAAGAGGAAAACATATTCAAACAATGTTATAAAAGAAACAATACTTTTTGAGTGGTGAAAATAAATATCTTTAAAGCAACATATTAGAATTTAAGGAAATTGATTCAAAAGTAGTCTTGCTTCCCTAAAAACGTTTAAACTTTGCACCAAATTTACAGATCTTTCCAAACTGGTCTCCCTATGTCATTCTATTTTTTTTAAAGATTTTATTTATTTATTTGACAGAGAGAGACGCAGTGAGAGAAGGAACACAAGCAGGGGGAGTGGGAGAGGGAGAAGCAGGCTTCCCGCGGAGCAGGGAGCCCAATGCGGGGCTCGATCCCAGGACCCCGGGACCATGACGTGAGCCGAAGGCAGACGCTCAACGACTGAGCCACCCAGGTCATTCTATTTTAATAAAGCCTATTTTCAGAGCTGACAGTGGGGCACTGGGGTGCTTTGAACTATGAATGAATAAGCCCATTCAGGACAAGATATTGGCTTTCTCACTTGGATGATTTGGAGCTTGTGTGTCATGACCAGAAAGAAAATGGTAAACAGGATGTCAAAGGCAGCCCCAAAAGTGTCTGAACCCTTACCTATCATACAGCCATCCCTGAAATTCTGGATTGGTACCATTGTAGAGACCTAGACAGAGATGCCCAGAGGCAGCTCCCTCTGGCCCCTCCTCCCAACATCTGACTGCAGTTGATTATTATTAATTAGAAGCTTTTATTCCTATAACTTGAGGTAGGAGTGATATCAAGAAATAAAATACGCTTGTTTTTCATTACAAATATTCTCCAAAATATTGGGAGAAAATAAGAATGTTAGAAATAGCAATATTCATGAAACAAATAATAGATTGAGCTATAAGAAATTGCTGCTACTTGACTATTTCCACCTAAAATAATTTCATACAATCCACCTTAATGCTTAAGAAACTTCAGGAAAGATAGACCAACAGGGATGTGACTAGGGAATAACATCCCTTGTAAGTGCAATTTTTAACTGCACAGAAGTTTATTTATGACTGAGGTCATGTTTATGCAACATTAAGTTGGACAAATGTTTTAGCTTGCTATATGAGTTTTATAAAATAGCACCATCACTTCACAGAATGCATCCATTCAAATAAGCTTCCAATAGGGCTATCAATTTAGGTGTGAAGACTTAGTGTCTCATCCTTGTTTACTAATTAAGTCTCTGTCAAATTTTTCTTGTTGTAACACAGATAAGAACTATGTATAAAATTAGCATCGTCTCACATCAACTAACAAACAGGCTCCATTGCAAAAGTCCATTTTTAAGACACTTGTTTGAAAGTAAGGAAGTATTTCCTCAAAGAAATAAAAAGTGGTTAAGTTCCCAAGCCAGCTCAGGAGAGTTTGCGTAACTCACAATGCCAGGTACACCACGGTGTTATTTTACAAACTGAATTGCAAGGCTAGGAAGCAGAAGGGCAAAAAGGAGAAAGGAAAGGATCAAAAAATGGCATTGAGGGGCGCCTGGGTGGCTCAGTCGTTAAGCGTCTGCCTTCCGCTCAGGTCATGATCCCAGGGTCCTGGGATGGAGCCCCGCATCGGGCTCCCTGCTCGGTGGGAAGCCTGCTTCTCCCTCTCCCACTCCCCCTGCTTGTGTTCCCTCTCTCTGTGTCTCTCTCTGTCCAATAAATAATAAATAATAAAATAAAAAATAATTTTAAAAATGGCATTGATACTTAGTGTTTCTGACCCCATTTCCAGTATTCTGGGATACTACGTTTCTTTTAAGTACTGAGATACATATTTAGTTCTGGATGATACTGTTGTTTTAGTATTTGAAAAAATATGAACTCTGAATTCTTTATATGTATTCAAAAATCAATGCCTGCATTGTTTAATGTATACCACAAAACGAATCTGTGTTCCTTCTTTTATGTCTAGGCAAAGCCATGCTCATAAAGGACACAATAAGCAAAGGCAAAGTGTTCACTGAGAGGATAAGTCTTAATTGAAATTCAAAGACTTTCTGAACAAGTGAAATATGAATATGTCATATTGAAATTGGCAAAGATTCCTCACTATCACTCTCTACATGATGAAACTAAGTCAACAACACACCCGAAATGCTTTCTTCAAAACAAATAGTACAGCCTACCATAATAAGGAAATTGTTACTGTAAAAAAAAAAAGTACAAAAATTTTCAAAAATTACTCCTTAAAGGGATGAGGTTATTTGAAGATAAATGGGTCAAAAGTCAACGTCTGGAGTTGGCATTTAGCTTGCTTCTGCACTTCTTGACATGTATAGAGTCAGACTTTTGTCCGTAGCTGGAAAAAGTTGTACAAAAATGTGCTTGCAGCTGAATGGTGTTACCATTGACCTTATTTTTTTTAAGTTGGTTCTTTTTCTTAAAGGATTATTTATTTGAGAGAGAGAGCACAAGCAGGGGAAGGGGCAAAGGGAGAGGGAGAGGGAGACAGAGAATCTCAAGCAGACTCCCCGTTGAGCATGTAGCCCAACACGGAGCTTGATCCCAAGACCCTGAGATCATGACCTGAGCCGAAATCAAAGTCAGACCCTTAACTGACTGAGCTACCCAAGCGCCCCCAAGTTGATACTTCTTAAATTATATCAGCTTTTTGATCTTACATGTTATAACTAATTTAAATGTTTTGGTCTTGTAAAAAGACCATTTCAGTAAAGCATTATTTTATGTATTTCTCTGGTTAATAATAGTTTATAATGTATGCCTATTTATTTCATAATTTTATATTTTACTTGAGGTTTTCTAGGTTTATAATTTTTATATTTGACTTGTATGAAGTGTTTAGTCCTGCTGAATTTTTTTAAAGAATTCTGATATTTTCTTTTAAATAAATTCTAGATGATACATGTATTTCAGTTTCATTTCATTTATAATCAAAATAAACACCGAAGTACAGGAAACATCACTGTTTCTGGTATGTGTAATGTCTGGCAGTACTCAAACAGAGAGAGCATGTTGAGAAGGAGGAGAAAAAACTAGGACTCAAGAGACCTATATTTCAGGCTGAAACAGGACCTACAGAGGCCAGAAATAACGAATGGTACCCCCTTACCAGTATGTAATTAAAAATTAAAACAATACTAAGTCATAACCTAAATCCAACAGAGTCCTTATTTTTCCCATAATGAGTCATAAATATCTTTTGTTACATATTTCATCCCCCCCCCAACATATGATGTTAGTTCCCGAAGCACGGCACATGCTCTATCTATCTACAGGGAGTCCAGTCCTCTCCAGCCTGTTCTGCTCCCACTTCTTTTTTCTTTTTTTTCATTATGTTATGTTAATCACCATACATTACATCATTAGTTTTTGATGTAGTGTTCCATGATTCATTGTTTGCGTGTAACACCCAATACTCCATGCAGAACGTGCCCTCTTTAATACCCATCACCAGGCTAACCCATCCCCCCACCCCCTCCCCTCTAGAACCCTCCGTTTGTTTCTCAAAGTCCATCGTCTCTCTTGGTTCATCTCCCCCTCCGATTTCCCCCCTTCATTTTTCCTTTCCTATTATCTTCTTTTTTTTAACATATAATGTATTATTTGTTTCAGAGGTACAGCTCTGTGATTCCGCTCCCACTTCTGCTGTCTCTGACCACCTCTCCAGACCTCTTTCTTCATCAACATAATAAAGGGTTTTGATTAGATGACATCCAGCCTCCTATCCAGCTCTGAGAGAGTTGGGAGCGAGGAGATAGTGTCAGAACTGAGAATTGTAGGACACTCAACAGTGTCGGAAAATTGCTTATTGTTGTGAGAACTGCTGCCTCCCACACTCGCACATCAGAAACCTATCCCAGAACCTTTCAACAATGTTTATGAATACCTTGGAAATCTTCCTGCTTCCCTCTATGACAGCAAGCTGCTGAACGAATTTATAGGGCTGTGTGGATGAATGATAGACATCTTTAACCCTTCCAGGTGTATATTTAATATCATAACCACGAGTCTCTAATTAAGCAGACTTCAAGTATCTTTAAGAATGATTTTTTTAGGGGAGCACCCAGGTGGCTCAGTCAGTTGAGTGGCCAACTCTTGATTTCGGCCAGTGATTTCAGCTCAGGTCACGATCTCAGGGTCCTGGAATGGAGCCCCATGTCAGGCTCCACACTCAGTGGGGAGTCTGTCTGCTCAAGGACTCTCTTCCCCCCCTCCCTCTGCCTCTCCCCCTGCTCACTCACACATGAACACACTCACTCGCTCTCTCTCATAAATAATTTTTTTTAAAGAATGATTTTTTAGGGGTGATAAGCACACTGTTTGCTGTGAAAGGCTTTGGAGCATAACCGATACGGATTTAGAGATGGACTAGTTCTATCAATGGGCAGATACAAGATTTGGTAAGAGTATGGAAAAATAGGCACTCTCAAATATTACTCTAGAGACAGCAATTTGATTATATGTTTCAGATTTTCAAAGACGGGTATCCACTGGCTGGGCAATTCCACTTGACACACTTGTCCTATCAATACCTTCATAAAAGGCAAAATACGGCTGGAAGAACCTTTATGGGTAGTGAGTACTCCAAGGCATACACTCTGCTAGTCATCCTCTCCTCCACACCGCACCCCCCCCCCGACGACCTCTGCTATGCTCTGTACTGAGACTGGGACTATGCAAACTACATTCTCCAGCCTCCCTTGCTAGCGGGCTTCCCATATGGTTCTGCCAGTAGGAGATTCTGGGGCGTGATTGGAAGGTTGGGGTAAAAAGACCAACATTCTGCTGCTGGCTCTGGCAGGGTGGTGGCTGCAGAATTCTGAGGTCAGTACCGTAGACAGCACCTTTTCAGCTCTCTCGGGGCTGGTCTAGGTGCCCAGCTGCGGCAGGTCCAGAACCAATTAGCGGCAACAGTATCTCCAATGGTGCAGCAGCCCCTGCAGATTCCTGCTCCAGGGACTACAGCTTCTTATCTCAGATGATCATGCCATCTTCCTCTTTTCTCCAGGCCCCTCTCAGTCGTCTTCTTTTTGCTCTTCCAACCCTTCTAAGACCTTTCCAACCAGATTCCTATATTGAATTCCCTTCGAAATACACAAAAAATTTGGGTTTTTTTTTTTTAAATGAACCTTAAATGATACACAGGTCGTGCACGGTATTTCATAGAAAAAGATTTTAAAATAATCTAAATGTCACTCGGTAAGGGACTGGTTAAAAAAATGATGGCACAGGCGCCCGGGTGGCTCAGTCATTAAATGTCTGCCTTTGGCTCAGGTCATGATCTCGGGGTCCTGGGATCGAGCCCCGCATCGGGCTCCCTGCTCTGCAGAAGGCCTGCTTCTCCCTCTCCCACTCCCCCTGCTTGTGTTACCTCTCTTGCTGCCTCTCTCTCTGTCAAATAAATAAAATCTTGAAAAAATAAAATAAATAAAAATAAAAAATAAAAAAATGATGGCACATATATATAATGGAATACTAATATATACAAAGGAATATTATGCAGCCATCAAAAAACAAAATCTTGGGCGCCTGGGTGGCTCAGTTGGTTAAGCGACTGCCTTCGGCTCAGGTCATGATCCTAGAGTCCCTGGATCGAGTCCCGCATCGGGCTCCCTGCTCAGCAGGGAGTCTGCTTCTCCCTCTGACCCTCCCCCCATCTCATGTGCTTTCTCTCTCATTCTCTCTGTCTCTCAAATAAATAATAAAATCTTTAAAAAAAAAAAAAAACGAAATCTTGCTATTTGCAACGGTGTAGATGGAACTGGAGGGTGTTATGCTGATCAAAATAAGTCAATCAGAGAAAAACACGTATCATATGACCTCACTGATATGAGGAATTCTTAATCTCAGGAAACAAACTGAGGGTTGCTGGAGTGGTGGGGGGTGGGAGGGATGGGGTGGCTGGGTGATGGACATTGGGGAGGGTATGTGCTATGGTGAGCGCTGTGAATTGTGCAAGACTGTTGAATCACAGATCTGTACCTCTGAAACAAATAATACATTATATGTTAATAAAAAAAGAAGATAGCAGGAGGGGAAGAAAGAAGGGGGGGAAATCGGAGGGGGAGATGAACCATGAGAGACGATGGACTCTGAGAAACAAACTGAGGGTTCTAGAGGGGAGGGGTGGGGGATGGGTTAGCCTGGTGATGGGTATTAAAGAGGGCACGTTCTGCATGGACCACTGGGTGTTATACGCAAACAATGAATCATGGAACACTACATCAAAAACTAATGATGTAGGGGCGCCTGGGTGGCTCAGTTGGTTAAGCAACTGCCTTCAGCTCAGGTCATGATCCTGGAGTCCCGGGATCGAGTCCCGCATCGGGCTCCCTGCTTGGAGGGGAGTCTGCTTCTCCCTCTGACCCTTCCCCCTCTCATGTGCTCTCTCTCTCTCTCTCTCATTCTCGCTCTCACAAATAAATAAAATAAAATCTTTAAAAAAAAAAAAACTAATGATGTAATGTATGGTGATTAACATAACATAATAAGATAAAATTTTTTTAAAAATTTTAAAAGAATTTTTAAATTCTTTCAAAAGAATAATGCATCTCTATAACAAATAATCCCTAAGTTATAGTTTTATTTTTTAAGATTTTATTTATTTGAGAGAAAAAGAGAGAGAGAACAAGAGAGCACAAGCAAGGGGAGCGGCAGAGGGAGAGGGAGAAGTAGACTCCCAGCTGAGCAAGGAGCCCAATGTGGGACTTGATCCCAGAACCCTGGGATCATGACCTGAGCGGAAGGTAGATGCTTAATCAACTGAGCCACCCATGTTATAGTTTTAAAGAAGTTACAGTTTTAAAGAAGCAAGATACAGAATACCATGTACAGCAGGTGAGCATTTGTGTGGATCTCTCTTCCACTTGAATTTTAAGTTCACAGGCTCTGTATCCTGGCCAGTTAACACAGTTTAACAGGTACCATGGCCATGCTGAGGCCAAAATACTTTCCTCATTGTTTCTTTACCATTTCCTCTGTTTTCCTCCTTCCCCACAAAATATTAAGTTTCTATCATGGTCTGTGGTTGACAAGATGAATGTGAGTCTAGAATATAATATGATTAGATCCTTGGATCATTTGTTTGGGATCCAATAAGAAACTAGGTGTTTAAATGATAAGCTGTTACCTTGAGTTTGTTTAGTCTACAGATTTTTTTGTATTTTTTCAATTCTGTGGATGTGGGGATGATGCAAAGTTCCTGTGTGTCCATGACCTTTGAGTCTTTAGAAAACTGTAGCATATGAAAAACTTCCTTTTTGGAGTTACCAAGTAGAAATCTAATGTAAGATTGAGAACCCTGTAGTACCTAGAGGTAACCAACCTCCTCCCAGGTCTTTGAGTAAAATTCTCTATGACTGAACAAAATAATGTGAAATAAAGGAGATATTGTGGGACTTTAATTTTGTTACGGAGACAAAAGGAAGGAAGAAATCCACATTTTGCACTTTGTCGGCACAACAGAAGGAAGATTTCGTAAGTTGGCTGTGCTTTAATTTTTTGATAGGGAAAAATGCAATGTTAACGAGAAGAGAAACTTCTGTGAAATCAGTGGGTTTACTTAGCAGTGAGGGGACGTTCACAGTCAAATCTGGGGCATACTGTATTACTGACATATATGTCCAGTGCACTAGAGAAAAGGGAAATGAGTGAATTCTCCAGGGTGGAGAGACCACTGCCTCTACCAGAATTTGTTGTATATGAAGCCCTCAGGCTTACCTAATTAATGTTCTTCCTTGACCCATTTCAGAATTTGGGGAGCAACATAAAAGAGGAATTTACAAAAAGACTTCAGGGGCTTCATTGCCTTTTTAATTAGTCCTAAGACGTATCTAAGATATTTGAAGTGACTCCATAAAGATCCAAGCAGGATATACCAATCTGGATTTGGTCAGAGAACAGAGTCACTGCAAGTATTAAGAAATCAGGAGTTTAGGGGCACCCAGCTGGCTCAGTCAGTTAAGCATCTGCCTTCAGCTCAGGTCATGATCCCAGGGTCCTAGGATGGAGCCCAGCGTCCGGTTCCCTGCTCAGCAGAGAGCCTGCTTCTCCCTCTCCCTCTGCTGCTCCCCCTGCTTGTGCGCGCTCTCTCTGTCAAAAAAATAAAATCTTTTTTTAAAAAATGAAGAAAGAAAGAAATCAGGAGTTTAGGGGCACCTGTTGGCTCAGTCGGAAGGGCCTGTGACTCTTGATCTTGGGGTTGTGAATTCGAGCCCCACATTGGGTATAGAGATTAAAAATAAATAAACAAACAAACTTTAAAAAAAAAAGAAAAAAAATCAGGAGTTTAACACAGGGATCAAAGTCTGCAGAGAAGGAAAACAGTCACCAACAACCTCAGCTTAAACTAAAGCAGTGGAGGAGAAACAAGCAGCTGGAGCTCACAGAGAAGCCTAAGAAACTGTTGCAGCTGGCCATCAAAACTGGCAGGGGGCGCTCTAGAGAAACCTGCAAAGCCACCATTTGTGGCCACCAAGACTCCTCTGAATGATGGCTTTTGCTCCCGCCTTCCAAATCTCCATGCAAGTTTCTCTCTTGCCCAACTCTCACCGTACAGGGAAGAAGATTCTGAGAAAAGTAGTTCCAGCTTTGCATGGTGCCAACTTGGCAACAGACAAGTACACAGAATTTCCCTATTTCTCCTCCACTAAAACCTTTAGCATTTGACACAGTTGGCTACTTCCTTCTTTTCAAAATACTTTCTTCCCTTAGATTTTGAAATAACACTTTCCCTTCGATCACCTTTTACCTATTTTTTCCTTCTCAGTCTCAGTTAAATGATGCTTCATCTTCATCTCCCAGAGATCAGCCCTGAGACCTACTTGTTGATCCTTGTCTCATGACTTTAAATAACATCTCTATTGATGATTCCCAAATATAGATCCCAGCTCAGAGCCTGCCCCTGAACCCTTGACTTATATAATCAAGTGTCCTCTTGACGTCTCTGCTCTCATATCTAATCGCCCAAAGCAAACTCTTGATTCCCCCAAGAAAATTTTTCTCTCAGCTTCCCCATCTCAATAACAACTCTATGTTTTCAGTTGCTGATATCAACAAAGTCATCCTTGATTTTTCTGTTCCTCTCATTGCAAATCCAGGGCATCAACAAATCCTACCAGCTCTATGCTCAAAGTAGATCAAGAATCTGTCTACATGTTATCATCTCTACCTGTGTAATTCTGTGCAAGCTCCCAGCTGGATGTCTGCAGTGGTCTCCTAACCCACCCAGAGTCTATTCCCAATACAACAGAGGCAGAGAGATCCATCTAAAATATACATTAGATCACAGCTCTCCTCTGCTCAGAATTCTACAATGACTCCATTTTGCTCAGAGTGAAGTCAAGAGTTTACAATGTTATGGCGAAGACTGCCCTAACCTCCTCATATGAAACAGCAACCCCATCAGGACACCCCTTTGTATCACCATCCAACCTAGCATGAATTTATTTAGTATTCTATATCCCTACTATGGACATAACTTAGGTCTCTCCAAGTTTCATATGTTGAAGCCCTAATCCTATATGAAGATAATTGGAGACAGGGTCTTTGGGAGGTAATCAGGGTTAGATGAGATTATGACAGTGGGACCTCATGATGGGATTAATGCTTTTATAAGAAGAGATACCAGAGAGCTTGCTTCCTGTCTTTCTCTCTCCACCATGTGAGGACACCGCTGAAAAGTGGCCATCAGCAAGCCAGAATGAGGACCCTCACCAGAAACCAAAGCTGCCCATACTTTGATCTTGAATTTCCCAGCAACCAGAACAGTGAGAAAATAAATCTGTTTATTTTATTTATTTATTGTTATGTTAATCACCATACATTACATCATTAGTTTTTGATGTAGTTTTCCATGATTCATTGTTTGTGCATAACACCCAGTGCTCCACGCAGAATGTGCCCTCTTTAATACCCAGCACCAGGCTAACCCATCCCCCCACTCTCCTCCTCTCTAGAACCCTCAGTTTGTTTTTCAGAGTCCATCGTCTCTCATGCTTTGCCTCCCCCGCTGAATTACTCCCCTTCATTCTTCCCCTCCTGCTATCTTCCTTTCTTTTTTCTTAACATATGTTGCATTATTTGTTTCAGAAGTACAGATCTGTGATTCAACAGTCTTGTACAATTCACAGGACTAACCATAGCACATACCCTACCCAATGCCTATCACCCAGCAACCCCATCCCTCCCGCCCCCCACCACTCCAGCAACCCTCAGTTTGTTTCCCGAGATTAAGAATTCCTCATATCAGTGAGGTCATGTGATACATGTCTTTCTCTGATTGACTTATTTCACTCAGCATAACACCCTCCAGTTCCATCCACGTCGTTGCAAATGGCAAGATCTCATTCCTTTTGATGGCTGCATAATTGTGTATATATACCACTTCTTCTTTATCCATTCATCTGCCAATGGATATCTTGGCTCTTTCCACAGTTTGGCTATGGTGGACATTGCTGCTATAAACATTGGGGTGCACATACCCCTTCGGATCCTGACATTTGTTTCTTTGTGGTAGATACCCCGTACTGCAATTGCTGGATTGTATGGTAGCTCTATTTTCAACTGTTTGAGGAACCTCTGTACTGTTTTCCAGAGTGGCTGCACCAGCTTGCATTCCCACCAACAGTGTAGGAGGGTTCCCCTTTCTCCACATCCCCGCCAACATCTGCCATTTCCTGACTTGTTCATTTTAGCCACTCTGACGGGTGTGAGGGGGTATCTCACTGAGGTTTTGATTTGGATTTCCCTGATGCCGAGCGATGCTGAGCACTTTTTCATGTGTCTGTTGGCGATTTGGATGTCTTTTTTGGAAAAATGTCTGCTCATGTCTTCTGCCCATTTCTGGATTAGATTATTTGGTCTTTGGGTGTTGAGTTTGATAAGTTCTTTATAGATTTTGGATACGAGCCCTTTATCTGATAGGTCATTTGCAAATATTTTCCCCCATTCTGTCGGTTGTCTTTTGGTTTTGTGGACTGTTTCTTTCGCTGTGCAAAAGCTTTTTATCTTGATGAAATCCCAATAGTTCATTTTTGCCCTTGCTTCCCTTGCCTTTGGCGATGTTTCCAGGAAGAAGTTGCTGCAGCTGAGGTCGAAGAGGTTGCTACCTGTGTTCTCCTTTAGTATTTGGATGGACTCCTGTCTCACGTTTAGGTCTTTCAAGCATTTGGAGTCTATTTTTGTGTGTGGTGTAAGGAAGTGGTCCAGTTTCATTCTTCTGCATGTGGCTGTCCAATTTTCCCAACACCATTTGTTGAAGAGACTGTCTTTTTTCCATTGGACATTCTTTCCTGCTTTGTCAAAGATGAGTTGACCATAAAGTTGAGGGTCCATTTCTGGGCTCTCTATTCTGTTCCATTGATCTATGTGTCTGTTTTTGTGCCAGTACCATACTGTCTTGATGATGACAGCTTTGTAATAGAGCTGGAAGTCCGGAATTGTGATGCCGCCAGCTTTGCTTTTCTTTTTCAAGATTCCTCTGGCTATTCGGGGTCTCTTCTGGTTCCATACAAATTTTAGGATTATTTGTTCCATTTCTTTGAAAAAAGTGGATGGTATTTTGATGGGGATTGCATTGAATGCGTAGATTGCTCTAGGTAGCATTGACATCTTCACAATTATTTGTTCTTCCAATCCATGAGCATGGAATATTTTTCCATTTCTTTGTGTCTTCTTCAATTTCTTTCATGAGTATTTTATAGTTTTCTGAGTACAAATCCTTTGCCTCTTTGGTTAGATTTATTCCTAGATATCTTATGGTTTTGGGTGCAATTATAAATGGGATCGACTCCTTAATTTGTCTCTCTTCTGTCTTGTTGTTGGTGTATAGGAATGCCACTGATTTCTGTGCATTGATTTTATATCCTGCTACTTTACTGAATTCCTGTATGAGTTCTAGCAGTTTTGGGCTAGGGTCTTTTGGGTTTTCCACATAAAGTATCATATCATCTGCAAAGAGTGAGAGTTTGACTTCCTCCTTGCCGATCTGGATGGCTTTGATTTCTTTTTGTTGTCTGATTGCTGTGGCTAGGACTTCTAATATTATGTTGAATAGCAGTGGTGATAGTGGACATCCCTGCCGCGTTCCTGACCTTAGGGGAAAAGCTCTCAGCTTTTCCCCATTGAGAATGATATTCGCTGTAGGGTTTTCGTAGATGGCTTTTATGATATTGAGGTATGTACCCTCTATCCCTATACTCTGAAGAGTTTTGATCAAGAAAGGATGCTGTTCTTTGTCAAATGCTTTCTATGCATCTATTGAGAGGATCCTATGATTCTTGTTCTTTCTTTTCTTAATGTATTGTATCACGTTGATTGATTTGCAGATGTTGAACCAACCTTGCAGCCCAGGGATAAATCCCACTTGGGCATGGTGAATAGTCCTTTTAATGTACTGTTGGATCCTATTGGCTAGTATTTTGGTGAGAATTTTTGCATCCATATTCATCAAGGATATTGGTCTGTAATTCTCCTTTTTGATGGGGTCTTTGTCTGGTTTGGGGATCAAGGTAATGCTGGCCTCATAAAATGAGTTTGGAAGTTTTCCTTCCATTTCTATTTTTTGGAATAGTTTTCAGGAGAATAGGTATTAATTCTTCCTTAAATGTCTGATCTATCAGACATTCCCCTGGGAAGCCATCTGGCCCTGGGCTTTTGTTTTTTGGGAGGTTTTTAATGACTCCTTCAATTTCCTTAGTGGTTCTAGGTCTGTTCAGGTTTTCTATTTCTTCCTGGTTCAATTTTGGTGGTTGATACATCTCTAGGAGTGCATCCATTTCTTCCAGGTTATCTAATTTGCTGGCATAGAGTTGCTCATAATATGTTCTTATAAATGTTTGTATTTCTTTGGGGTTGGTTGTGATCTCTCCTCTTTCATTCATGATTTTGTTGATTTGGGTCATTTCTCTTTTCTTTTTGATCAGTCTGGCCAGGGGTTTATCAATCTTGTTCATTCTTTCAAAGAACCAGCTCCTAGTTTTGTTGATCTGTTCTACTGTTCTTTTGGTTTCTATTTCATTGATTTCTGCTCTGATCTTTATGATTTCTCTTCTCCTGCTGGGTTTAGGCTTTGTTTGCTGTTTTTTCTCCAGCTCCTTTAGGGGTAGGGTTAGGTTGTGTATTTGAGACCTTTCTTGTTTCTTGAGAAAGGCTTGTATTGCTATGTACTTTCTTCTCAGGACTGCCTTTGCTGTATCCCAAAGATTTTGAACAGTTGTGTTTTCATTTTCATTGGTTTCCATGAATTTTTTTAATTCTTCTTTAATTTCCTGGTTGACCCATTCATTCTTTAGCAGGATGCTCTTTAGCCTCCATGTATTTGAGTTCTTTCTGACTTTCCTCTTGTGATTGAGTTCTAGTTTCAAAGCATTGTGGTCTGAAAATAGGCAGGGAATGATCCCAATCTTTTGGTACTGGTTGAGACCTGATTTGTGACCTAGGATGTGATCAATTCTGGAGAATGTTCCATGGGGCACTAGAGAAGAATGTGTATTCCGTTGCTTTGGGATGGAATGTTCTGAATATGTCTGTGAAGTCCATTTGGTCCAGGGTGTCATTTAAAGTCTTTATTTCCTTGTTGATCTTTTGCTTAGATGATCCATCCATTTCAGTCAAGTCCCCCCCTATTATTGTATTGTTGTCAATGTGTTTCTTCGCTTTTGTTACTAATTGCCTTATATAATTGGCTGCTCCCATGTTAGGGCCATAGATATTTACAATTGTTAGATGTTCTTGTTGGATAGACCCTTTAAGTAGGATATAGTGTCCTTCATCTCTTATTACAGTCTTTGTTTTAAAATCTAATTTGTCTGATATAAGGATTGCCACCCCAGCTTTCTTTTCGTGTCCATTAGCATGGTAAATGGTTTTCCACCCCCTCACTTTCAATCTGCGGGTGTCTTTGGGTCTAAAATGAGTCTCTTGCAGACAGCATATCGATGGGTCTTGTTTTTTAATCCAATCTGATAGCCTGTGTCTTTTGATTAGGGCATTGAGCCCATTTACATTCAGGGTAACTATTGAAAGGTATGAATTTAGTGCCATTGTATTGCCTGTAAGGTGACTGTTACTGTATATTGTCTGTGTTCCTTTCTGGTCTATGCTACTTTTAGGCTCTCTCTTTGCTTAGAGGATCCCTTTCAATATTTCTTGGAGGGCTGGTTTCGTGTTTGTAAATTCCTTTAGTTTTTGTTTGTCCTGGAAGCTTTTTATCTCTCCTTCTATTTTCAATGCCAGCCTAGCTGGATATAGTATTCTTGGCTGCATATTTTTCTCGTTTAGTGCTCTGAATTTATCATGCCAGTCCTTTCTGGCCTCCCAGGTCTCTGTGGATAGGTCTGTTGCCAATCTAATCTTTCTACCATTGTAGGTTACATATCTCTTCTCCCAAGCTGCTTTCAGGATTTTCTCTTTGTCTCTGAGACTCGTAAGTTTTACTATTAGATGTCGGGGTGTTGACCTATTTTTATTAATTTTGAGAGGGGTTCTCTGTGCCTCCTGGATTTTGATGCCTGTTTCCTTCCTCACATTAGGGAAGTTCTCTGCGCTTATTTGCTCCAATATACCTTCTGCCCCTCTCTCTCTTTCTTCTTCTTCTGGGATCCCAATTATTCTAATGTTGTTTCATCTTATCGTAATGCTTATCTCTCGAATTCTGCCCTCGTGATCCTGTAGTTGTTTCTCTCTCTTTTTCTCAGCCTCTTTATTTTCCATCATTTGGTCTTCTATATCGCTAATTCTCTCTTCTGCCTCATTTATCCTAGCAGTTAGTGCCATTTTTTATTGCACCTCATTAATAGCCTTTTTTGATTTCGACTTGGTTAGATTTTAGTTCTTTTATTTCTCCTGAAAGGGTGTCTCTAATAACTTCCATGCTTTTTTCAAGCCCAGCTAGTATCTTTAAAGTCATGATTCTGAATTCTAGGTCCGACATCATACTAATGTCCGTATTGAGTAGGTCCCTGGCTGACGGTACTACCTCTTGTTCTTTTTGCTGAGGTGATTTTTTTCGTCTTGTCATTTTGTCCAGAGGAGAATAGATGAATGAGAGAACAAAATGCTAACAGGTTAACAACGTCCCCAGCAAATATACTCTATACAAATCAGAAAAGACCTGAAACCAGGGGAAAAGAAAGGGAAAGAAAGAAAAATGAAAGAGAAAAAAAGAAAAACAAAAAGATAAAAACAAAAACAGAATACAAAAAAAACAGAATATGATCAAATATGATCAGGCTAGTGCATAGATCAGTGCCACACACTAGATTTTGGGCGTATTTTGGTCTGTTAGAAAAAAGTGCCTCCTAAAATTTTAAAGAAAGAAAGACTTATATATGTACAAAATAAGGGTTGATACAATGAAGGGATGGAAGATGACTGTAAAGATGAAAATTATAAAAGATTTTATAAAAGGAATTGATAAGATACGAAGTTGTTTGAAAAAAGAAAGAAGAAGATTTAAAAAAAAAGAAGAAAAAAAGGGAGATAATGTGATCAGGCAGGAGACTAGAACAAAGGCATACACTAGTGATTTAGGGTATATTTTTATCTGTTAGAAGAAACTGTATCTCAAAATTTTAAAGAGAGAACAACTTATATATATATATATATGCCAAAAATAAGGGTAACTACTATGAAGGGATAAAATATGACTCTAAAAATGAAAAATAAAAAATGTTTTTTTAAAAAAGAGATTGATAAGATGTTGAAAAAGGGAAAAAGAAAAATAATAAAAAAACAGTTAAAAAATAACTTTGAAAAACTAATGAATCATGGTAAAAAAGCCATGAATTCTATGTGCAGTATTCCCCTAGTGCTGGAGTTCTCCCATTCTCCTTGATCGGTAAACTTGGTCTTGGCTTGCTGGCTGTTTGTGCTGATCTTCTGGGGGAGGGGCCTGTTGCCGTGGTTCCCAAATGTCTTTGCCGGAGGCGGAATTGCCCCGCCCTTGTCAGTCCGGGCTCAGCAAGCTGCTCGGCTTTGCTCTCGGGAGCTTTTGTTCCCTGCAAGCTCTCGGTACAGCTTTGGAGGACCAGGGTGAAAATGGTGGCCTCCCGATCTCCACCTGGAGGAGCTGAGAACTCGGGACCCCGCTCCTCAGTATGTCCCCAGAGAAAAGCAGTCACTCCCGTCTCCCCGATCTCTGGCCGCACTCCGTGCTCACCCGGCCTGTGACCGAGCAGCTTCTATCTCTGGCACCCGACCCCATGTGGAGTCTCCAAACCCAGCAGATTCCTGCGGTGCGCTCCGGCACCACTCCTCCCAGGGGGAGGAAGGGGAGTCTCCCCGGCTCTGCCGCTTGCTGGGTCCCTGCTGGAGGAGCAGTGGCCCGACTGGGCTGCGGATCACAGTTTATGGCAACCCCGAGCTGAGAGCCCGTGCCTCGGTTCCGTCTCTGCAGCCGGCTTCCCTGCTCCGATACCTGGGAGCTCTGCTGCACTCAGGCACCCCCGGTCTTTCTGTGACCCCGAGGGTCCTGAGACCACACTGTCCCGCGAGGGTTCCACCCCCCGCTTAGCCACTGGAGCGACGTCCCTCAGTGGAGCTGGCTTCTAAAATTCCGATTTTGTGCTCCGCAGCTCTATCACTTGCCAGAAGCGGCCGACGGAGGCCCCCTCCCCCGCCGTCTATCCTCCCGAATATCGCCTCGGATTCACTTCTCCACACGTCCTACCTTCCAGTAAGTGGTCGCTTCTCTGTTCAGAGTTGTTGCTACTCTCTTCTTCGATCTCCTGTTGAGTTCGTAGGTGTTCAGAATGGTTTGATCCCTATTCAGCTGAATTCCTGAGACCAGACGAAATCCAGGTCTCCTACTCCTCCGCCATCTTGCTCCAAAAACTAAATCTGTTTGTTTTATTTTTTAAGCCACCCAGTCTGTGGTATTTTGCAATGGCAGCCTGAGTAGATTAGAACACTCCACTTTCCCCAACTAAATTATAAGACCCACAGGGGATCACATTTTGTTTTTTCACTTCTGTATCTCCAGCACCTAGTTGCCTGTCAGCACACAGTGTATTTGCACAATGAATAAATGATTGAATGAATGAGTTGCCCAATGTCTTAGCTAGAATGTGACAAAGCTTGAAATAACTGCACAATGAAGTGGGGGATGAGTTTCTATCTAATTGTGTGAATCTAATTTGCAAGTAACAATATAAGCAGCCCATCCTGAATATTCTAGTACTTTCCAAAAAATACAAATACAAATTCTTCTTCTTTGACTTTCTCCTATTTGAAAGAAGTGGTAATCCATTTGAGAAAATCTCACAGCGTACCTATCTTGTCACAGACTCCATCCAGTAAACAGCATTTGGGGATTCAGAAGGTACAGCATTAAATTCCACTCCCTATCCAAACCACACAAAAGTGTTTATTTCTTGAAAGCTGCTATTGCAGAGCTAACTCCCAATACAAAAGCCAACCAACACTCTTGAGGTCCTGACTTTAAAACCAAGGAAATTCTTTCTTAATTCCCTGAGAGGGAGTGCACATTGTTAAAAAGATGTAATTCACAGTGTGAATTAGCTTTTGATAGTAACTCATCTGGTTCCACTGAAACACAGAAACCTCCAAACCATTCAGACACGTTTCCTTGAGACGGCTGAAAATAAGATTTATTTCAGAGCAGTCGATCATCTCTGCGAATCAAGGCCAAATGGGCCAGAAATGAGAGGCAGTTTGTAAATTCTGAGTTTGGGCCCACCAGAGCCAATTACTTTAACAGGGACAATCTTGGTGTCTTTAATTGTGCGATTGGGATAGCCTGTTTACTGCAAGGTAAGTGAATTGGTGTGCTCTCTCAGTAATTGAGGAGAAACCTGTTGGATCACAGATTCATCCAGTAATTACTTTAGGAGTCCTCTGAGAAAGTGCTTACATAATTTCCTTTGTATGTGTTTTCCAAAAGGACATATGTCTCCTATCCAGTGTTCCCTAAACCACAAATGTACCCCATTGATTTTCTCAGCCTATAGTGTGTTGATTTTCAGCCCACAGTGTGTAAGGTGAAAGGAAACAATAACTGTATATAGAAAATATTGATCTGCAACCATTGATTCAAGGCCCCATGGTGTCAAAAGATTAGTTACTTTTAAGAGAAGTACTAAAGGTGACTTTCAACTACTTTTTATTGACTAACGCAGACCAGATAAACCCTTGTATTCAAAGCCATAGACTCTCCTCCAGAAGCCATAATGAATCCCTTGCTTGCGATCTAAATAACTGTCAATGTATTTTCCAAATACATACAAACATATGCCGTACTATTACCAAATGATTCCTGGTATTTTAACTATAATAATAACCAGTACATTTAGTATTTATTATGTCCCAGGAGTTGTTCCAAATGATTTACATTTATTTGTTTGTTTAGTATTCATGACACCCCTCTGAGTTAGGTACCAATATTATAGAAACAAACTGAAGCATGGAAAGGTTAAGTAACTTGTCGAAAATCACACAGCCAAGAAGTGGCAGATTCAGGCTCTGAACTCAAACAGCCTGGTTCTAGAAATTCTACTTTTAACTACTACATGATAGTACCACTAAAATGCTATGGAAAATGTGAAAAGCTAGTTGGTCAAAACTGCAAATGAATATTATTCAAATACTAGCCATTTATTCTGCATCTGGAGAAGGTGAAAAAGGAAAGGTACCTTTTTAAACTCTGAGTACTTGGTTCGGTTTATCTTCAGAAAAATAGCTTAGACAATAACAAAAATTAAGTTATCCTAGAGCTTAATAAAATACTCAGGGAAGATTTCCTATCATCATTTATAACTTTTAAATCTTCTAAACTTATAATCTAGAGAAACACAAACCAAAGCCACGATGAGATGCTACATTACACCCATTAGGATGGCTATCATCAAAGAAACAGAAAGAACAAGTGTTGGTGATGATGATGTGGAAAAATTGGAACCCTTGTGCCCTGCTGGGAACGTAAAATGGTGCAGCTGCTATGGAAAATAGCATGGAGGTTGCTTAAGAAATTAAACATAGAACTACCCTGTAATCCAGTGGTAATCCATTTGAGAGAATCTCAAGTGCACTTGTGAGTATATACCTCAAAAAACTAAAGCAGGGAAGCACAGATATTTGTACTCCCGTGTTCAGAGCAGCATTATTCACAATAGCCAAAAGCTGGAAGCAACCTAAGTATTCATCAATAGAGGAATGGATAAACAAAATGTCACATGTATGTACAATGAAAGTTTTATTCAGCCTTAAAAAGGAAGGAAATTCTGACACCTGCTACAACACGGATGAACCTTGAAGACATTATGCCAAGTGAAATAAGCCAATTGCAAAAAAACAAATACTATGTGACTCCACATGTATGAGGTATGTAGAGGAGTCAAACTCACAGAGACAGAAAGTGAAATGGCAGCTGCCAGGAGCTGGGACAATGGGAAAATGGGGAGTTATTGTTCGATGGGTTTCCATGTGAGAAGATGAAAAAGTCCTGGAGATGGATGGTGGTGATGGTTGCACAATAATGTGAATATACGTAATACCACCAAAGTGCACACTTAAAATGGTTAAATTTTATGTATATAAAAAGACCACATGTGTTCATTTCTGTGTGCAGATATATGAATAGAGAGAGATAGATCCTCTCTTTTTTATACTAATTGAAGCTGTGAACACTCTTCTGTACCTTCCTTTCTTCTCACAACAACATCTTAGAGTTAATTCCATATTAGCACATTCTTTTAAAAGGCTGCTTGACATTCTGCGATATGAGATAGTAAAATTTATCCGAGCTATCTGTTAGCAATGATCAGTTAATTATCTACAGTCCGTGGTTACAATAGACAGGCCACAACAACAACAAAATCCTCTAGAATAGAAAGTACACGACAGTGCTTACATTAGTTGGGACGGACTAGGCAATATGGTGTTAAAATACAACCCCCAGGGGCGCCTGGGTGGCTCAGTCATTAAGCGTCTGCCTTCGGCTCAGGTCATGATCCCAGGATCCTGGGATCGAGCCCCACATTGGGCTCCCCTTTCTGTGGGGAGCCTGCTTCTCCCCACTTCTTCCCACTTCCCCTGCTTGTGTTCCCTCTCTCGCTGTGTCTCTCTCTGTCAAATAAATAAATAAAATCTTGGGGAAAAAAAATACAAGCCCCAAACCCTTTACTAAAGTAAGAAAAAGCTCTCCAATTCTCTTAGCACAAGAGAGTCTTTCTCATTCACGTGACATGTCCTGCAGGAGTCAGCAAAAGCTTCTGCTCCACACAGTTCTCCATCCTCTGCATCATCCAGAACATACAGCCTCCATCCTCCATCTCTGGGCTTTCCACAACGTCAGCCTGGAAGTAAACTCAGAGCTCACTAGCCAGAACTAGCTTTTTCTCCCTCCCGACTGAAAAGAGGCTGAAAAACATAGGAGAGTAAAAACAAACTATCTCTTCCATACTTCAATCACACAAACAGAAATAATTTCCTCACTACGAATAAAACCAAAGTTTGCAAATCATTTATGGACGGCTTTTCAAACTTTCAAATGATTATTTTTCATCCAATAAATATTTATATTATTCCTACCACTTGCTGAGTGCAGGTACATGGTAGGCATTCAATAAATATTTGCTGAATAAACAAACGAATGATCCCTAATTATACTAGTAATTGCTACCACTTCTCCCAGAGCAGTCCAACTGCTAGAAATGGATAGGAAGAGGAAGTAAGAAATGACTTCTGTCTTCTCACCTAGTTACCTGGCCAGAGCCCTGTTTGAGGGCAAACCTTGACCTTCAGGAGAGAAACCAGGAACCTGACTGAGTTCTAAGCTACAATTAAGCTTTGATCATTGCCCAATTCAAAATTCTCATTGTTTCAAGGTCAATCCATGAGCTATCGTTGACACTTAAACATTTCAGCTTACAGCTCACATTTGCATTTTGCACAAACATCATACATAGGTAAGAGAATACGATTCAGCCTAATCCAATAGCTAATTAGCAACACCTGCACCAAGGCACTATTAGCATCTCGCTATTAGGTTACTATTTGCATTACAGGATGAGTGATTATGCCTGTCAAATTATGACAGGACTTGCTTCCGTTTTTCAGTTCATGTATAAATTCAAATGCCATATTTTTAAATATCCCACAAAACTTTTAGATAGGACATTGCTATTTTTGAATTTCAGTCACAGGTTTCAATTGTCAATGACAGAAGTACAATTCAACTCCTAGACAATTAAAAAGTTGCATTTACATGAATAAGCATATCCTTTTAATTACTAGTATCACAGGATCTCCTCTACTCCATCCATGTGCTCTCCCTGGCACTCCAGGGACTAGATATCAACTCTAAAAGTAGTAAGGTTAAGCGCCTCTGAGTCAGGCCTTGTTGCCATGTTCACATGGCGCTGACCCACATGGGTCCGTGTCTGTGATGTCAACAGGTATGGATGCTTGTTGCTACAGAACCAAGTTGGTGGGGCACTTGTGTTTGACTCCATTGACAACCTATAGGCAACTCCTCATGACAATACCTACATCAAACAGGCCATGTTCAACTATTTCCCAGTGCCCGACGGACTAAGGATCCTCACCCACCTGTATTTGATAAATGCAGGTTGCTGGGGTTTGCTGTAAAATCGCAGAAGGTGCTCAGGAGGGAGTTCCGCTCTCCAGCTATACCTTCTAGAAGGCCGGGAGATGCTGGACAGACGCCTGTTGCTTGAGACTGACCTGGTGTTGTTCCCAGGAGACACTGGCCTCCCAGACCTGCCTGCGAGCTCCGGGTGCAAGAGCTGGGAGCTGTAGAAGGATGGTTTCCTTTCGGCGATGACCGGCACTGGAAGAGCCAGGCTCTGAACTCCTTCCGTAGCTTCACTTCAATGAAGGGACAGCACCTATCCGACCTGGGCAGGGCCAGCCTAGGAGCAGGGCACCACGGGCATCTGGGGCGCCTCCTCTGCACGGACTACCCAGCCAATGCCTTTACCTTCTACTGCTACACCTTCTCTTAGGCGGGGGCCCTGGCTCCGCCCCCTCCAAGCCCCGCGGGTGTTGGACGCTGGAAGGGAGCGCGATTTGTCTCCTTTTCCTTAAACACACACACACACAGAAGAAAATAAACACACTTTACCCAGTCCAAAAAGGAAAAAAAAATGTGGTGGCAACAGTGGTTCCAACAGCACTGAATTCCAGAAATAGCAGTGCAAACTGTAGTTTCTAGCCTTTAGTAGAAGTGGTGCTAACAGTGGATTCCTCTGCAGACTCTCCTATAGGGTGGATTTGGGCATTTCTTCCTGGCTGTCTAAACCTCATTTCTGGTTCTACAGCTGTCCCAGTGATTCTGTGAGCTACCAATATCTTAAAAACATGAAGCCTTCCTATTTCAAAATCAGATTCACTTCTATAGCTTATAACAAGAACTCCAACTGGTGGGTGGCCTGCGTCCATCTGCTAGGATAGGGGCTGTGGCTTTAATCAGATTCGCACAAGGGTTCTCTGCTTTAGAACCAAGCCTAACTGAATTCCATTCCCAATCCTGGCCCTTCCTTGCTTCCTGACTTCCTTTCCTCAAAGAAGGCAGGATTAATAACATCTACTTTTCAGTGTTGTGAAAAATAAGCAATAATGCAGGGAAGTGCTTAACGAACATGAACTTAATTGTTTCATTCCCTTTCTCGAGACTCCCTTAAGCTATAAATAAAACTTTAGTTTTACTTTAACAAATGGGGTTGTAAGGTGGAGTCAAAAACAAGGATCAGTGATCCTCAAATACTATTATGTAATTAATATTTGTAAAAAAAAATCAAGTATTCTACATTTACTAAAAATATTTTGAAAATACATATAAAATCTATAGAAAACTGAGATGAGATTAAAACATTCTATAAGCAATGCAGGGAAAGATAAGTGAAAATCTGGATACAATAATTAAATACCAATTTAGTTCAAGATCAACACAAATGTTCCATTTCTGGGCCTGGTAGGGCAGGTGAAGGCCACATGCATAACATTTCTGAATTTCAGGATGGCGTTTGACAGGGTTTCATGATATTTTATGATGACCTTGCAGACATGAAGAGGTAAGAGATATGTGCTGAAAATCACTCACTGTGGTGATGACCATAGCCTGAAAAACAGATTATGGATTGAGGGAGCACAGTTTAATGAGGCACATCATAGGGTAACTTCCTTGGTTCTATACAATTGCTTATTACTACTTTGGTGAGGCCACTTGACTTATTTAATTATTTTTTCAAGAAATATATACTAAAAACCTACTACATGCCATGCATTGTGTTAGGTACTGGAGACAAACTGTTGAAAAAAAATATGTTCCTGAATTCAGGAATCTCATAGATTAGTAAGTAAAAGAAATCAAGACTATAGACTATCAGGGAGCCTGGGTATCTCAGTCGGTTAAGTGTCTGCCTTCGGCTCAGGTCATGATCTTAGGGTCCTGGGATCGGGCCCCGAATCGGGCTCCCTGCTCCGCAGGAAGTCTGCTTCTCCCTCTGCCTCTTTCCCCACTGCTCGTGCTCTCTCTCTCTCTCTCTCAAATAAATAAAAACTTTAAAAAAAAAAGAGAACATAGACTATCATAATATAGCTTGGTGAGTGCTAGGATTTAACCATAAACACTGAGTACTAAGGGAACTCAGAGGTGAACCATCTTACCCAGTAATAGGAGAAGTTCTAGAAAATGTGACATCTTGGTTGAGCCTTGAAGAATAAGTTAGCTGATGGGAAAAGAGGGAAAGTATTACAAAACAGTAAGTTCAATGACTCAAATTGAGATAAAGCATGGTCTGTTCCAAGAATTAAAATTCCGATTGTATATATGAGGGGTATATAACAGTGGGAGCAATGAGAAATGAGTCTGGAAGTGACATAAAAGAGCTTTGGAGGATCAGCAGTGATATTAGATAACATAATAAGAATCCAGGAAGATTCTGGTAAGCCAAAATGACAGACTACATAAAACAAGATATTTAACAGGAATAAATGCAAATTTCAAAATCTAACTACTTGACATGGTGGAGATGTTTAAGAGCAGGTGAAAAAGACATAGGGATTTTACTGACTACAAGGTTAATTTGATTCAACTGAGTAAAGGGGTAACCCATAAAACAAACGTTTTCAAAATCTAGGTCCTCAAAGGGAGAAGTCAGTATCTGACTTTATGGTGTGGTGCTTGCTACACCACAATTTAAATCTTGTGTCATTGTATTTGCCTTCGGAGGTCTAAAGGGCTTTTGACAGGGAAGAAGGATCAGACTTGTTCTGTGAGGCCTCAGAGGACAGACCCAGCAGGGGGAGGTTAGAGGAAGTTCATGTTCACTCAAGAGAACGACAAGTTTCTGCCTAAACCCTCCAAACTCAAATGGTCTGACTGTCGTGGTGGGGATTTACTGTGTTGAAACATGTTCAAGCAGAGGCTTGTCCATTATCATTTGGGTGGTTGTCTCCAAAGACCATCCATTGTTGACTAGGTGTGGTAGGAGGAAGAAGATAAAAATGAGTAAGAGATGTCCCTGCCTTCTAGGCACTCAGAATAATATCATGGTCTATATTCATAGGTGTGTAGAAATTAACAGGCTTACTCAAATTATACTTTCATTCCAAACTGTCCTATTTTTTAAAGGTTATTTCTCCTAAATACTAGCTTTTACAATTCATTGTATATAAAAAAAACTATATCTCCAAAACATTTTTATTCCCATTTTTCAGATAAAAAAAATAGCACTGAGGTGCCTGGGTGGCTCAGTTGGTTAAAGCGACTGCCTTCGGCTCAGGTCATGATCCTGGAGTCCCGGGATCGAGTCCCACATAGGGCTTCCTGCTCAGCGGGGAGTCTGCTTCTCCCTCTGACCCTCCCCCCTTTCATGCTCTCTCTCTCTCTTATTCTCTCTCTCAAATAAATAAATAAATAAAATCTTTAAAAAAAATAGCACTGATTTACAATCTAACATAAGCAAACCCATACACTTACTCTAACCAGTGGAAAGCTGTTCTCTGTGCATGCCACCATGGGAACCCATCTAGTAATCAAGGCTCCATGCTTCCAGTTGTACAATATAAACTCCTGTAGACAAACATTTTAAAATTTACTATCCAAAATATAAGAACATTTTCTAGACAATGGGAGTTGCTTTTTTCATAGCACTAAACTGAAAAAGGCACTATAGGTCAAAGTCTTTATACTCAGACATTCACTGCTGCGAATGAACCACAGTAGTGGTGACCTACATTTTGTTACAGACAGATTTATCCTGAAAAGATCTAGAATGGCTTTTCTCTCTCTCTCTCTCTCTCTCTCTCTCTCTTTCTAAGATTTATTTATTTATTTAGAGAAGGAGAGCGCACACATGTGCATGCACGTGCAGGGGGAGGGACAGAGAGTCCCAAGGGGACTCCACACTGCAGTAGGTCGGGCTCAATCTCACAACCCTGAGATCACCACCTGAGCCAAAATGAGTTAGATGCTTGACTGACTGCACCACCCAGGCACCCCCAGAATGGCCTTTCTACTCAGCAAACAATATCTACTCTTCTGTTGTGAGAATCTCATCTTTGACACACACTTTCTCTAAGTTATGGATATTATTTGTGATACCCAATTGACTTTGATCACAAATTTAATAATTTAGCCTCTGTTGCAGGAAATATTCTCCAGCCAAAATATAGTCTTAATGAAAACTGTTGTAGATTAGTCAACACAAAGCAATCTTGGCCTATTTCAGAATCTTTAGAGACTTTTAAGATTAGGACATTTTGAACTTGCTGATTTTTGTGGGTTTTTTTAAATAATAATAAACTGATTTTTATGATGGATTCAGTAAAAACAATAATGTGCCAAACTTCTCATTTATATCAAGAAATTTTAAAAAATTGAGGAGGGAAGAAAGAAAGCACAACAATTATTAATATTTCTCTTGAATGGGATGAGAACCCAAAACATACTTTCCCAAATAAATGCTATCTACTTTTCAGAAATACAACAAAAATAGGCACCAAGTACAATCAATGGGGCTTGGAAATTTTACTCTGACATGCTGACTCTATGAAATTGCCTTAATTCTATACAATATAAATCACTGAACAGTATTAAAATTAAGTGTAATTTGAAATTAATGATGTGAAGAATATATTTCAGTTATCATTTAATCAAACCACTTTCATAATTTAGCTCTTCACCTTGGCTTCCCAGAAACGAATGAAAGAAATAGCTTCCCACATGGCAGGGGGAAATGGACTTTAGCATCTGATCTTTTATCACACATCACTTACTACCTCTATAACCTTGCACAAGTCACTTCACTTCGGTGGGCCCGGGCCCTCATCTGAAAATAGGCACAATAGCACCTACAGCATAGATTATGTTCATCTATATGGCAAATATTTATCAAGTTCTCACTGGGAGCTAGTCACATAGATACTAGAAATTCAACTAAGAACAAGATAGGCATGGTCCCCTATCCTTATGCAATTTATATTATAGTGAAACAGGAAACTAAGACAGGAGACAAGTAAAGTAGTTACATATCATGATGACCACTTCTAATATTCTGACTCTAATCCCACTTCTGATCACCAGTTAAGATTCCGCACCCAATTCCAATGGATGGGGGGTGGATTCCAACACCTGCTGGGCGTCCCATCATTCAACTCAATTCTGGCATGATTTACCCAGAGATAGCGTCAGATTCCATAGGTTAAAGGTTCCAACAAGACTTCAGTCCTACAAGACTCACCACCCCCCATCTAACACCAATCACAAGTCCAGGTTGTGACCTGTGCTGTCACCGGCTATGGGGGTTCCAAAGACCCCCTCCTTAAACTTGATTAACTTCCTAAAGTGGCTCACAGAACTCAAAGAAACTTTTCATTTACTAGATTATTGGTTTATTATAAATGAATATAACTCAGGAATAGCCAGTTAGAAGAAATGCATAGGGAAAGGTATGGGGTAGGGGGCAGAGCTCCTGTGCTCACTCCAGGCATGCAGCTCTTCCTAAATCTCCATGTGTTCACCAAGCCAGGAGCCCTCTAGGGTTTTTCTAGTGGCTTCATTTCATAGGCATGACTGACTAAATCACTGGCCATTATTGATTGATTGAACCTCTGGTTCTTCTCCCCTTCCAGGAGGTAAGGGAGTTAGGAAAAGAATTTCCACCCTCTAATTATATGGTTTGTTCTCCTGGCAATCAGCTTGCACTCATCCTTAGGTGGAGTCCAAAAGTCACCTCAATAACATAATAAGAGACACCTTTAATGTTCTCATTATTTAGGAAATTCCAAGGGTTTTAGGAGCTCAACAGGATAGAGACTAAATATATATTTCTTGTTATAAATCACAATATCGCATTCCTATACAGAATACGCACAAGAGGTAGACAGAGAGTAACAGGTTTCTATTTATATAGAGTGGTCCATGGTATAGTAAAGATGACTACAAAATGGCGATCACAGATATAAAGCACTTGGCACATAAACGGCAATCAATAAATAGTAGGTTTTATTCTTATACTGCTTCAGCACAAGATATGAAGGAAATTCTGTAATACAAGTAAGTAGGATTTGAAATTTAAAAGAATGGGCTAGCAATCCTCAAAAATTTTCCTATGAGATACTTAGAAAAACTGGGTCAAATATAACAGTCATTGTTTCTAATGCAAAACTGAGTCCATTAAAAAAAAAAGTAAGGTGAGCACCTGGCTGACTCAGTCAGCAGACTATAGGACTCTTGATCTTAGGACTGTGAGTTCAAGCTTCATGTTGCAGGGGGAGGGTGGGGAGGAAACTAAGGGAAATTCCCCAGGACCAAGACTATAAAACAAGCTGTGACCTAGACAGACACCGAAAGCCTCAAGGTGGTTGCTAGTTCCCATTACCTACAGGCTTGGGTTTTAATGGCTACCTGGGGTTGGGAGACAAGGCCTTGGGCTTGCAAAAAGATAGGGTGTTAGAACTGAAGCCCCACATAAAGTATTCACTCTCAGTGAGAAAGAAGGCTGGCTGTCCACCAGCAAAGAGAAAACCCAAGGAGACTTGTCTGCCTTGGCGTAGATTCAGGGTGTTTTTAAAAATAAAAATCTCCCCTGAAATTTATGACTACTGGTTTACCCTCGTGCATTTGGGATGCAAATTCAGTCTCTGGTTGGTTTGGGAAGCAACAAAACAATAAATTAACATGCAAAGTTCAGGCGAACATGACCTCACAATCCAAAATTACAAAACACACCAGAAAACAAACCACCATGAGCAAAAGTCAGCAAAAACAAGAAATTAGACCCTCCAAGAGTACAGCAATTAGAAATAACAGAGAATAGAAAATTAGAGTGCACAAAAGAAGCATATAGAGACCCAAAAGTAAAAATCTGGGAAAAATTACACTGATGATGGAGAACACTCATACAAAAAATTAATTGAAAATAAAAATTAAACTGAAAAAATTATGGTGGAATGGGTGACTATAAAATATAATGGGATTGTCTGAAGGATGTCTGGAGTTTAGGAAGGTGTCCCAAACTGTCTCTAATACAATGAAATGCATACATCATATATTTTAGAAAGGTTTAGGACAGAAAATAAACTGTTGGATTAGTCTCTCCTTCAGTACAATGAAGAATCCTGTACTTTTTATAATATAATAAGATGCCTGAGAAGATCTCGGGCTTTCATTAGAATTGCCTTATTTGGAAATGAAACAGCTATTCGTTTTACAATTTTGATCAAGCATAACTTTTACAAAGAGCCTCTCTTAGCTTCACAAAATTGATATCTAGTTGTTCACTATACGTATATAAGCCAAGGGTCGGGGGGAGGGCATCCCAAGATTTTTAAAAATGCAGGTGTTTATAAATAAGGGCCACTGCCATTTCATTCCCCCTTAACAGCTGCTTAGAAAATAGTCCTGCATATCTGCTCCCCAGTGGCCTAAGCAGGGGAAGGTGACCAAATGAGAAAAGAAGCAGGGCTGACAGACGGGCGAGAATGGGGTCAGCACTCGCCCTGCCCAGTGTGAAGAGCAGGACTTTTCTGCTCCGGTGGAAGCACAGGAAGTACCTGGTCTGGAGTCATCAGACCAGACAGCACCCAAGGGGCCATCTCCAGTAGCAAAAGGAGGTCAAGGGGAGAGGCTGATTTGAGACCAGAGATCCCACCAGGGAACTCAGCAGTGGGACGTCCCACCAGAAAGCCAGCACTTCCACTCTGCTAGGAGGGCATCATCTGCCATCAGCATCCCAGAAAAGCAAGAAGGAGAAGAGTGCAATCACTCAGGGAAGAGAAGTGACCTTCCCCGGAACCCTTTCCCCATCCTCTAGATAGAAGACAGCGGATAACAAGTGTGCTTGGTGCTGGGAGAGAGTTTTGAATCAGATCTGCATTCGAAGCCTATAACTTATGGAATAGACTGTTTTAATAACAGAAAGTGACTAGAAAGTTATGGGATCTGCCCCAGGTGTTGGTAGAAGGTTGGAAAGTGGGGTTTGGCATAGAATTATTAAAAGCAGTTTATACATACGCCCAATTTGTGCCACATCTCAATAATGCAATCGCAATTATGTGAGAAGCAAAGAAAACAGTACAGTACTGTTTTCAAGCCCCAGCTGGAGTATCAGACTCGCATTAGAAAAGCCTATTTTACTTAAGGATTGAAGTTTACCATCTAGCTAAAGAGATGGGGTACACAGGCACAAACTGTTAATGCAAACACTTCACCTAGCGACAAAAGATGAAGTGCTGAGTGGCACAGACTATGAGTTGAGAGAAGGAAAAGGGAGGTGTCAGGGATAACACAGGGCCTAGGCTGTGCCTGGAGGGATGGATATAATTGGCATGGATAACGGGATGTGTGGAAGAGCTTGCAGTTGGAAAGTGTAGCGTGAACAAGGGTGCAGAGGTGAAAATCCAGGCATCATGGTCTACCGGGCTGCCATAGGATTCATGTGAGGGAACGATGTGACATAAACGGGGAGAGAGAGTTCAAGGTTGGATTTCAGAAGCTGTGACATATCAGCCAAAGGCATTTGCATTTGACTGGATAAATAACAAGAGACGATTAGATTAGCCATCTTGTACAAAGGCTTTTGAGGTGATCGTCAAGGGAAGACAGAGAAAGAAGCATTTGTTTTCCAAAAGGGAAGAGAGTCAGTCTTCAGAAGAACTGGCTGGCCAAAGTATTAAATTTAAAACTGCAAAATTACCCAGATAATCAAGTTTACATTAGTCTATTCATGAGGGAAAAACAGTTGCTTTCTTGCGTGATTATTTATATTCCAATGGTCATGATGTATCTTGAGATACCAGCCTAGAAAATATCGGGTATAAAATGGTTTACAGGAAACAGTCAAGGTTTTTGTGTGTGGGGATCAAGCCCAGTCAGGGTGACCTTGTTATTTTGGGTTTATGTCAGAGTTACAGTTCTTATCTGACTGTCCCATATGAAGTGCTTAATCATCCTGGAAGCAGGGCAAAGTGTCCCTTTTTGCTTCTACATGATCAAAGTGGAATTTGGTGCCACTGGGTTGTTGAGATGAGCAGAAGGCTATATAGGTCTGAACTGCATGTGTTTTCCAGCTTCACCAACTAAGAAACTGAGGCAGAGGGGTCCACTGACCTGTTCAAGTCCATGGTACTCCTACGACGCAGACGACGCAGTGGGTCACTATAGGCAATTGATAGCACAGCTTTCAGACTCACTTGTCCAGAACCTTCTGATTAGCCTGCTGAGCCATTTTGCTTCTCCTTCAGTAACTATCAGCGAATTAATTCAAGTGTGGGTGTATTTTGGAGCTACTATCAACAAGACAAATGATACAAGCCTCGCGAGCAGCGCCCATAATTTAATTATTCTTAATTAGGCAGTGCTAATCTAAGGAAGAATCACCCCACAAGATCCTTGATGCCTCCCTGGATATACTAATGTTATTGTCAGAGCATCTGCCTCTTTTACTGCTAATTCCAAAACATATGATTTACCTCTCACTTTATTACATCGTGGGGTTTTCCCACTATAACCTGGAACATGCAATAGTTCTGTTATTACCTTTCTAAACTGGTCACGGAAGGAGCCATGTGAAGTTACAAATACGCCTCAGTTGTATCACACTGATGCGGACATGAAGACACTCCCATTATTACTGCTGCCTCTGCTTCCCTGCCGATGGAAGGAAATGCTTTCTAAAATCCTGTGTTTGTTTGGTCTTTACACCCCGATGGTCTTTCTGTGACTCAGAATCATTACGGTAAGCATAAAAATGTATGCTACTTCTCCATAACATGACTACTGAAACAGAATTATTTCCATGCATGTTATTCAAAGATGCCAAGTGCAGACCTCAGGTCTTCGTTGGTGACACAGAATGTTGACTGGGACGTTTTCTGTTATCCTGATCCTGCCGTCAATTTTGTCACTATTTGTACCGGTCTGACAGACACGGGGCCGGCCGCCCAAATACCCACACAGCTCCTACTTCACAGTCAGGGTTGTGTCTGTGAGTACGGGTATAAACCTGCACTGGGCAGTGAGGGCTGTTGGAGGAGGGAGGAAGAGAAGAAAGAAGGATAAATTGTGGGTATTTTAAACTTGGGAGTAGAGAGGTTCTCAAAAATGTTCCAAATGAAATTATATTTTTCTTAGGTTCTTTTCCTCATGTAAAGCAAGTTTCTTCTATCCTTCGAAATTACAGTGAACATGGTTCCATCCTAAGTAATAGCTGAACAGAAGTGAAAACATGTCTAAGATGCTTTGCTCCTCAACTGACCTCTTAATAATTTAATTTTTTAAATCTAAGTTGTAGGGGCGCCTGGGTGGCTCAGTTGTTAAGCGTCTGCCTTCGGCTCAGGTCATGACCCCGAGGTCCTGGGATCGAGCCCCGCATCGGGCGCCCTGCTCGGCTGCAATGTATGAGCATTGATTAGGTCTTGAACCAGAAAAAAAAGGAAAAAGCTACAAAGGACATGACTGAGACAACTGGTAAAATTTGGATCTGAGCTGTGTAGAAAATAATAGAATTGTGTCATTGCTAAACTTCTTGATTTTGATTCTTCTGCCATGGTTATGTAAGAAAATATCCTTATGCCTAGCAAATACACACCGAAGTATTTAGAATAAAGGAGACACAATATATCCAACTTATTTTGAAACGGTTGAGGAAAAAAACCTAGAAGAGAGAGAGGGGGAGAGGGAGAGGGAAAAGGGAAAAGGGGGGAGAGAGAGAGAGAGAATGATAAAGCAAATGAGGCAAAATGCAGAATAAAGGATATATAGGCGTTCCTATTTCATAACTTTTCCAGTTTGAAATTATATTAGAATGAAAAACTCCCTTCAAGTCATGATAACAGACATAAACACATGTACTGGCTAGCTCAAGGCTTATCTTCTCAACCACGCGTGTGTCTAATAACACCTTGTGGGGGCACCTCCCACCCGCCCTGCAGACCTACTCCACACCAGCCCCCTCACCCGGGTTTGATCTCCGGGAGGCTGACCTCTAAGGACTCTATACCAACAGGCTCCATGCCCCCTGGTCTTCAACTGGACTTGCCCAGTGGGAGATGCTCTCAGGGGTTCTAATAACCTCCACCTTCCTCCTCTGCCCCTGTAGTCTTAGAGGTGATCAGAGCTCCCCACTGCTATACCTCCTGGAGTATTCCAGCACCCAGGTGTTGTTTTCCCTAAACCCTGACGACACATTTGTAGATTGTTTCTTCATTAACTGCTCCTCAGTTACCCAATTTGAATGTGCTCTCAGGATGCTCCTACGACCCTGACTGACACATTCCCATTCTTTAAAAGCTTCTTATGAAACAACCTGTCGAAAGCTAACTTTAGTTATAATTTCTAGCTAAATCTGAATTTTAAATATCCAAGGTTTATAATGTTCCTGCTTCCCCACTCCTAAATCCGTTTCTTTTCGGCACACAGGTCAATGTATGTTCTTCTTCAGCTGCCGATGTCAGTGAATTGCTACATCATTTCGAAGCAGCTTAAGTCTACTTGCTCCTTCCACCGAGGGCTGACACTGCTGCTGGCCAGGCACTTGGCCCCCACTATTTCTCCTGTCCTCCGTGCCCTGTTGGGCATGCCCCAGGACCTCATCTAATGTCAGTGCTACCCCACTTGAGTTCAATATTTGAGACATCACTAAAACAAAGATGGCTGAGGCATGGACCATGCTTTCTCCGCGCTCACAATCCAAAACCAAAATGTCAATGAATACTGTTAAATAAAATAGACTGTGATACCCTCTGTCATCATTTGAATTACTAAAGCACCTTCTCTCAGACCTTTCTCACCTGGTGTGGAAATTACTCCCCCTAAGTGTCCTCCAGCTAAATCTAAGCAGTCCAGGGCCACTGCCCGTGTGCCTAGGAACAGGGTCTTGGTCCCTTCTGCTGGGGCCTCCTTATGTCCACGTGCCACTGTCTCTGATTGACAGTGATATTTATAAGAGCCTAGTCACCGTGGCCATTACTCCTTCCACAGAGGAATGGGCTTCCTTCTTAATTTCATAATAGTATGTCAGAGAAAGTGTAGTCAGTTTTAATGAGAATTCACTAAAAGTCCTGGAATAATGGAAGGTTATAATTTAACAACTACCACTCTGCTCTGGGCTGGTGTCCTTTCACCTAACTCACTGCTTCAGTCCCTCACCAGAAGTACCCCAAACTAAACCTTCAGCGGTAAACAGTCAGGAAGATTAACAAATAGATCAAATAAATCCTCTAAATGATGGGGGACTATGCAGCCATTAAAATTGTGCTAAAGATCTATATAAATATTGATAATGTTCACACACTTTTTTTTTTAAAGATTTTATTTATTTATTTATTTGAGAGACAGAGAATGAGAGATAGAGAGCACGAGAGGGAAGAGGGTCAGAGAGAGAAGCAGACTCCCTGCTGAGCAGGGAGCCCGACGTGGGACTCGATTCCAGGACTCCAGGATCATGACCTGAGCTGAAGGCAGTCGCTTAACCAACTGAGCCACCCAAGCACCCTTACACACGTTTTAAATGAGGAAAAACAGATTACAAAATACCTTGTAGAGTATGAATTTGTTATAGACACACACATACATGGTAAATACCTACATGCACATGCATGCATGCATTTCTACACATACGTGTACATACACACGTGTGTGTGTGTGTACATATACACACAGAAACTAAAAACCCACACTTGCTATTGTCAATTTGTTAACCCGAGAACCACGATTCCTGGACTTGCCTTCCATGGCTGGCTCAGGGGTGAAATCAGCGGCCACACTCTGAGGGAATTCTCGGTCAGATACGGTGCCAGACAGACACAGGCCAGCCTGGCGGGTTGGAGCTTGTCCTCAGGCTTCTTAGTCCTCACCCAGCTCTTCTGCTGCTACCCCAGCTGCTGCCCCAGCCCTCACCCCCAGCAGAGGCGGCAGCTTCCCAGAGACGACGTCACAAGCCCCCACTTTGTAGCAGGCCGCGGGGGAGGGGGGGGCTTCAGACTGCCCTGCAGCCCCAACTTGTCCACCCACACCGATGCTTCAGGAGAGCAGGTCGGCGGCTCTTTCTTAATCCTCCAGCGCCCCCTTTCAGATTTTCTCTTGCCCAGCTCCCCCACACAACTGAGTAAGGTCTAACTACTATTCGTCAAGCCCTCCTTCTATGACATTCAGGGCAGCTCTGCTTTTGTGACTCAACCAACTGATACAACATCCGTATGTGTAAAAACATGTCCGCAAAGATACATCCCAAAAGGAACCCCTGTGTATCCCTACACGGTAAGCATATGAGGGTTGTTTTTCTTGCTAATTATTTGTGTTTCCTAATTTTTTTTTTAATAATGACCATGGTTTTGGGGCGCCTGGGTGGTTCAGTCATTAAGCGTCTGCCTTCGGCTCAGGTCATGATCCCGGAGTCCGGGAATCGAGTCCCGCACCGGGCTCCCCGCTCCGCGGGAAGCCTGCTTCTCCCTCTCCCACTCCCCCTCCTTGTGCTCTCTCTCTGTCTCTCTCCCTGTCAAATAAATTTTAAAAAATCTTTAAAAGTAATATTAATAATAATAACGACCATGGGTTAACTAAGTTTAAATGATTAAGGAAAGGATATTTACATGACAAAAACTGAATAACAAGCCATTCTTAAATCATTCTTTAAACAGGAACCCTAGTAGGAATGAGTGGGATGTAGGCTGGCTGGTATCAGTGAGAAACTCCTCTTCAATATATTCAGCCAGAAGTACGCAGTTTGTTCCCGGGGTCCATTAAGGCATCTCTGAAATATTATGGCTTTTTTTTAAAAGGAGAAAGAGTAGCTTCTGCCCGTGGACGCCGCAGAGTAAGCATCGTTTAAGTCTCCCCTCCCACCGCCGTCATGTCTAAGTCAGAGTCTCCCAAAGAGCCTGAACAGCTGCGGAAGCGCTTCATCGGAGGTTTGAGCTTTGAAACAACCGATGAGAGTCTGAGGAGCCATTTTGAGCAATGGGGAACGCCTACGCACTGTGTGGTAATGAGAGATCCAAACACCAAGCGCTCCAGAGGCTTTGGGTTTGTCACGTATGCCACTGTGGAGGAGGTGGATGCAGCCATGAATGCAAGGCCACACAAGGTGGATGGAAGAGTTGTGGAACCAAAGAGGGCTGTCTCAAGAGAAGATTCTCAAAGACCTGGTGCCCACTTAACTGTGAAAAAGATTTTTGTTGGTGGCATTAAAGAAGACACTGAAGAACATCACCTAAGAGATTATTTTGAACAGTATGGGAAAATTGAAGTGATCGAGATCATGACTGACCGAGGCAGTGGCAAAAAGAGAGGTTTTGCTTTTGTAACATTTGATGACCATGACTCTGTAGACAAGATTGTCATTCAAAAATACCATACTGTGAATGGCCACACTGTGAAGTAAGGAAAGCGCTATCTAAGCAAGAGATGGCTAGTGCTTCATCCAGCCAAAGAGGTCGAAGTGGTTCTGGAAACTTTGGTGGTGGTCGTGGAGGTGGTTTTGGTGGGAATGACAACTTTGGTCGTGGAGGGAACTTCAGTGGTCGAGGTGGCTTTGGTGGCAGTCGAGGTGGTGGTGGATATGGTGGCAGTGGGGATGGCTATAACGGATTTGGTAATGATGGAAGCAACTTTGGAGGTGGCGGAAGCTATAATGATTTTGGCAATTACAACAATCAATCCTCAAATTTGGACCCATGAAAGGAGGAAATTTTGGAGGCAGGAGCTCTGGCCCCTATGGTGGTGGAGGCCAATACTTTGCCAAACCACGAAACCAAGGTGGCTATGGTGGTTCCAGCAGCAGCAGTAGCTATGGCAGTGGCAGAAGGTTTTAATTACTGCCAGGAAACAAAGCTTAGCAGGAGAGGAGAGCCAGAGAAGTGACAAGGAAGCTACAGGTTACAACAGATTTGTGAACTCAGCCAAGCACAGTGGTGGCAGGGCCTAGCTGCTACAAAGAAGACATGTTTTAGACAATACTCATGTGTATGGGCAAAAAACTCGACTGTATTTGTGACTAATTGTATAACAGGTTATTTTAGTTTCTGTTCTGTGGAAAGTGTAAAGCATTCCAACAAAGGGTTTTAATGTAGATTTTTTTTTTTGCACCCATGCTGTTGATTGCTAAATGTAATAGTCTGATCATGACGCTGAATAAATGTGTCTTTTAAAAAAAAAAAAATAAAAAAAATAAAAGGAGAAAGAGTAATTATAAATTTTCAGGCATTTGACCACCTTCACATTTCTTCACTGATTCTTTTCTCACCCTGGCAAAATAGATATATAAATCTTAATTTTATACAGGTAGAGATGGACACACAGGGGAATGAGAGTCAATTAAAGAATTTATAATAAAAATTTTATTTTTGATGTTTTGCTAAAACCATTCCAAAGAAAGACACTTGCGAACATAAATAGAGTCTGTGTGTCTTTGGTCAGTCTTGTGTGGGGAGGTAGTTATCAGGGATTTTTTGTTTGTTTGTTACAGGGTATTGTTGATTATTCAGTAAGCAAAATGGGCACGTGTTTGGAATAAGGTATAAAAATATTATACATTAATTTTACAGATGATATTTTGTTATAAAAAAAAGTTGGCACGTGATCAGCAGACTTGAGAATTCTTTAAAAATAAATACTTTATCAAATGAATGTTGTGTGCCACATAGAGTTACAGAGCTGTGAATATAGTGCTAAGCCATCAAAAGTTGAAGTATGAGACAAATTGGCCTCGTGGAGCATGAGGGTAGTGAAAGCACAGTGTAACACCCGAATAAATTGTCCACCTAAAATGACCTGAAATGGCATTAATGTAAAAACCAAGAGAAAGTTCCTTCAGGAATAAAAATTAAATGATTCATTCAGTAATTAACTACATTTTCTCCATAAGGACAATAAAGTAATAGAAAAAGAAAGAACAATAACAAAGTAACAGGATGCGTATTTGTTGCTCTGAGGTTAAGAATAAGAGCACTGAAGTCTGGTTTTGCCACTTGTAAATTTCTTTGCCTTGGACAAATATCATACTGTGTCTAGCTCTGTTTCCTCATCTATCAAGTGGGGATCTGCAGGTCCTATTATCTAACTCCTAGAACTGTTGAAAAGGTTTTATGAGATAATAAATATAAAGTGAAAACATCATACCTGGTACTCAATAAGTACGAATTATAGAATAGTTTAGCTTCTTTAATAAACTCAGATGTGTGGGGTAGACTAAGGAGCTTTCTGGAAGCAGACAGCTTAAAATTGCCAGAGTTCAGCCTAATAAGTCTTTTGCATGTAGTTAGGGCCACTAAAAATGTACAGAGTAAAGCGAGAAGCATTCATAGAAAAGAGAATTAAAACTCCATATGTTAAAAACCACAAATTGCTGAATTAAACGTAGTGACTTGAATTCACATATTTACCTTTGCTTCTTCACTAAAATGAGAGTAAAAACAAGAAAAGGCATAAACCCACACGATAAAGGAACAGGAAAGGAGTTGAAAGCGGCAACAAAGTTGAGAGCAGGAAAGCAAATGAACAAGGAGTTACTGACCATTTTCTTTGCTGAAATGTAAGCATACTGTGGGGAAAGCCCAGAAATAAGCGCCTTGAATCAAAGAATCTGGGGGAAATACCAGGAATTGGAGTAGAAGGTGTAGGGAACTGATTCAACGAAAGAGAATTAGCTGAAACCCTCAGATCCTAATGCCCCACCCCAATCCTCAATCCTGTGCCTCTGCACAATGTCTTTCCTCCCTGATGGTGGGAGCCTGGAGTTTACCTGGTAGAGAGTTTGTGCAAAAAAAGACTGAATTTGAGTACATTAGCCTCAACTGACAATGAGGGGTACTTTAAAGGCGGGCTATAAACTAAGTGAAAAATAGCTCCCTTCTCTGACTTAGATGCCACAATACTGCAGTTAGGCTCTAACCAAATAAATGAAGATTCTTTCAGCAAGAATCTGACCAGCCTCAGAAAAAGACCTATAGATACTCAGATAATCAGTTCTCAGAAAATAGCACAGATTACCCACAGTAAAGCCCATCAGGTTGATAGATCCCAACCATGCACACAGCTTCCACTCAGCTTTTAGGTCCTTTCATATTAAATACGGAAGATGGTCAAAGATCACCAGACGTTAGACAGATTCGATCTAACGTGAAAGACCAAAACAAAGAACAAAAAGAAACTCTGTGACTGACCTAATGCAAAATCATTAATGTCCTTGGGGAGGTTAAAGAGTGTATCTTTAGGCACGCCTGGGTGGTTCAGTCCGTTAAGCATCTGCCTTTGGCTCAGGTCATCCCAGGGTCCTGGGATCCAGCCCCCTACATCCTCAGGCTCCCTGCTCAGTGGGGAGTCTGCTTCTCCCTCTCTCTCTGCTCCTCCACCCCCACTCTTGCGCTCTCTCTCAAATAAATAAATAAAATCTTTAAAAAAAAATAGTGTGTCTTTGAAATAAGAACAAAATGCTATTAAAAGGAACATTTGGAGAGCGAAAAACTATTCTTGGAAATTAAAAATATGAGAGATAAAAGGCACAAAAAAAGTATTCAAGACAGTTTCCTTTAAGAAATGAAAGACCAAATGTCCAAATCAAAATATTACTAAGCAAACTGCACTTTGAAGGGAGAAAATGTGTGAACACTAATCATCATGAAACTTCAGAACTCCAAAGAAAATCACCCAGCAGAATGAAAGAAAAATGACCTTCATAAAAGAGATCCTAACAATTTCAAGAAAGAAAATCAAGCCACATACAGGAGCTCAAGAATTAGAGTTCCATCAGACATCTCAACAACGTGATGGTTAACTTTATATATCAACTCGACTGAGCCAAGAGGTCCCCAGATTAAACATTTTTTCTGGATGTGTCTGTGAGGATGCTTCTGGATGAGATTAGCCTTTGAGTTGGTGGACTCGGTAAAGCAGAGTGCCCTCCCCTGGGTCAGTGACTATCACCCGTTCCATTGAGCTCCTGAATGGAACAAAAGGCAGAAGAAGGAGGCATTTGCTCTCTTTTTTCCTGCCTCGCTACCTGAGCTGAGACAACTCGTCTTATCTTCTGTTCATGGACTGGGATTCTTTTCCCCAGATTTATGGAGGTATAGCTTACAAAGACAAATTCCATATTTAAGGTGTACAATATGATTTTTTTATATATACTTACACTGTGAAATGATTGCCACAATCAAGCCTTAGTATATTCATCACCTCTCATGGTTACCAATTAGTGTGTGTATGTGATGAAAACACTTCAGATCTACTCTCTCAGCAAATTTCAAGCATACAATACGGTATTATTCACTATAGTCACCAGGACGTAACTTAGATCCCCAAAACTTATTCATCTTATAACTGAAACTTTGTACTCTCTGATCCACATCTCTCCATTTCCTCCATATTCTAGCCTCTGGTAACCAGCATTCTATTCTCTGCTTCTATTAGTTCGATTTTTTCAGATTCTACATATAAGTGAGATCATGTAGTATTTGTCTTTCCGTGTCTGGCTCATTTCATTTGCATAAAGTCCTCCAGATTCATCCATGTAGTCACAAATGTCAGGATATCCTCCTTTTTATAAGCAGAATAATATTCCATTTTTTATATGTATGGAATATTATTGTATATATTAATGGAATATATATATATACATACATAATATAATACAGCACGTTCTTTATTCATCCATCCATGAACACTTATGTTGTTTCCATAGCTTGGCTATTGTGAATAATACTGCAGTGGACATGGGAATGCAAGTATCTCTTTGAGATTCTGATTCCATTTCAGACTAGGATTTACATCATCAGCTCCCACGGTTCTCAGGGCTTTGGACTTGGCCTGAATTACATCACCAGCTTTCCTGGGTCTCAGCTTACAGGCAGCTGATCATGGGACTTCTCAGTCTCAATATTGTATAAGCCAATTCCTAATTTATATATGTATAGAATGTATATATATTTATGGGGCACCTGGATGGCTCAGTTGGTTGAGCTTCTAACTCTTGATTTCAGCTCAGGTCGCAGTCTCAGGGTCATGAGGCTGAGCCCTGCATCAGGCTCCACGCTCAGCAGGAGTCTGCTTGAGATCCCCCTTCTCCCTCTCCCTCTCCCTTCTGCCCCTCCCCCAGCTCATGTGAGCTCTCTCTAGCTCTCAAATAAATAAATAAAATCTTCTTAAAAAAAGATATACATATTTATATACATATAAAATAAATATCTATACGTTCTGTGTCTCTGGAGAACTCTAATGCAAACAATATTGAAAATTAAAAGACAATAGAGCAATGTCTTGCAAATTTAAAAGGTAAATTGTTGTCCAAATTAGAGTTCTATTCCAGCCAAATCATCCAACAAAGGAAATGTAGAAAAAACACACTTGCAGATGTGTAAGGTGTCTCAGTGATTGTTTTCCCTCAGTATCTATTCTGCCCTTCCCCGCCTCTTCTTCCTCTTTCTTTTTCCTCTTCTTCCTTTTCTTCTTCCCTTTCCCCTCCTTCCTCTCCTTCTTCTCACTGCTCTTCTCCTTCTCATCCTTCTCCTCCCCCGCTCCTCCTCCTTCTTTTTCTATCAGATATGACAATTTTCATCAGGGCCCATATGAAGAATAGGTAAAAATATCCCAACTTCCACTGCAGCTAGGTACGTCCCTATGACTAGGCTCTGGGCTGAAAGAATGTAAGTAGAAGTAATTTGTCATTCTCCCCAGAAGTTGTATTAAAAGCTGGGAGCAGGCTCTTTCCCTTCCATTTCTTCCTCCCTGCTAGTGGGGAAGCAGACGTGCTACATGGAACCAGAGTGGCATTCTTGTACCACTGGTAGAAGCCATTTACAGGGAATGACAAAGGAGCAGGCAAGAAGGAGATTGATAGTAGACATCCCGCATTTATGTGAGAAAGAAAGAATCCGGGGCGCCTGGGTGGCTCAGTCGTTAAGCGTCTGCCTTCGGCTCAGGTCGTGATCCCAGGGTCCTGGGATCGAGTCCCACATCGGGCTCCCTGCTCCGCGGGAAGCCTGCTTCTCCCTCTCCCTCTGCCTGCTTGTGTTCCCTCTCTCACTGTGTCTCTCTCTGTCAAATAAATAAAATCTTTAAAAAAAAAAAAAGAAAAAGAAAAAGAATCTTCTCACTTCAAGTTATCATTATTTTGAGTTTGTGTTCACTTATAGCCAAATCTCATTTCAGGTAGTCCTACCTAATACACAGTTTATAAAGGTTTTCTTTTAAGCATTAAGTTCTATAAATATGGATATAATACAGATATAAAACATGGTATTTATTTATTACCTTATTAAAATCCTCAGAATACATCTGTTTATTTTTGGTGTTCTTGATGTGCAAATTCTGAAAGAAGTCTATTAAAGATCAACTCTATGACAGTGGCTTTAACAATTTCTCATATTTCTGGGAGATTTTGCTATATGTAAACATCTTCTGTGATGTTTGCTACTAACAATTATTGTATTTTTTGGTAGATTACTATACAAAATTATTTTTAAAAATTCCTTTATCCCATCTTACACTTTGAGTCTTGATTTTACTATTTCTGATAATATTACATTTGATTTCCTTGTTTTTATTCTTCTTCTATGTCTTTCCCCATTCCTTTATTTTCCTTCTTCCTTTGTCATTTTCCTTAGGTGTTGTGGGATTAACCTCAGAGAATTCTGAAGGTGAGTTATTTCGAGGGATGCTAGGCCCGCCTGAGAAATTGCCCTTAGCTTCATCCATTCTCTTGATAAGCATTCAGAAATACACTGGGATTAGTTTATGGCTGATGAGTGGGCAGACACATAGCTTGAGCCTATGAACAGTCAAGATGGGAGGGCATAGAGAGAGGTGGGGAAAAGAAGGTGAAAATCCTGTGAGAATGGCAAAGTAAGGTCTGCAGAATCCTTCCTCAGTGCAGTTAGTCATATCCAAATTCTGTGTCCACATGGAAATCACTGGGACTGAAAAGTCCATACCACCGCCAGAAAGCTTACTGTGCTATCTTGTGCTTTGTGTAATCAAGTCCATAAGTTTCAATATCTTTTTCCCTAAAGAAACATTATATCCTCTACCGACATGGGCGGTTTTTGCACTGACTGCATCGTCATTTTGTTGTTAAAGTCACCAGATCCGTTTCTTGCAGAGAACTGGAAGCAAACTAGTTTTTTAAAACCAAACGTGGATTTTGTTCTGTTTTTTAAATCACTTTGCTTATATAAAAATGATACATGTTTATTTAAAAGAATGTCTAGTATGACAAAGACTAGTAGGAGTGAAAAATAAAGGAGACGGGGCGCCTGGGTGGCTCAGTCATTAAGCGTCTGCCTTTGGCTCAGGTCATGATCCCGGGGTCCTGGGATCGAGCCCCACGTCAGGCTGTCGGGCTCCCTGCTCGGCGGGAAGCCTGCTTCTCCCTCTCCCACTTCCCCGCTGTGTTCCCTCTCTCGCTGTGTCTCTCTCTGTCAAATAAATAAAATCTAAAAAAAAAATAAAAATAAAGGAGACAAAGAAGTTAACATTTATTGAGATCTCACTATATGCCAAACATATTTTAAGTATTTTCTGGACATTAACTCATTTAATTCTCACAATGGCTTTACGAAGTAGGAGTATTACTGCACCCATTTTACAGAGGAGGAAACTGAAAAATGGTTCCTAAGTAACTTGCTCAAAATTAGTTACTGAGAGGCAGAGCTATTTAAATCCCCCCCACCCCCGGCTTTTTAGCTTCTCTTATGCTTCTCAGCAAAAATAAGTTAAAGTTTTCATCATCTCAAATTCCATCCCTCAGAAATACCTATGATTAACATCAGGTGGACATCATTTCACAGATTTTTCTCTACATACATACAGGGAGAAGGATAGCTAGAAATACTTTTTATAAAGTAGGGCTATACTATGCATGTTATGAAGGAAGAAATGAAAGACTACAAATGGACAAAAACTTAGAGCACACCTTGCATGAAGGATTAAGATTAACCTAATTCTGTGATTAAAACTTGAAATAATTTAAAATGAGATTGGTCTCATGATGCATTTTAAACTCCTCATTAGTAAAGGCTGCTAACACTCCCTACAACCTCCTTGGTTTCCACCTCCCAATTTTTGTGGATTACATTATTATTGTCAAAGTGTATTATGTTGGATTCTGGTATGTAATCATAATATCCCCACTATTTCCAATTAGTTTCATACTGAACAGATTCACTGTTCATCATAATTTCTTTTAATCATTGTGTCTCCACTGCTGAGGTCTTTATGTTGATTCATTAGTTAATTGACTGCTTTCATTTCTAAGTAGATTTTTCAAGAACAACTCAAGGGTTTACAATTTTTTGAGTTCATGCATGTTTGCCTTTATATTTGAGTGAGATTTTGTCTGCTCGTAAAATGTTTGGGTCACTTTTATTTCATTCATTGGTAGACATTTTCTCAGTCTATTGAATGTTGCTATACAGAATTCTAAAAATAGCTTTTTTTTTTTTTTCTGGGAGCATGATCTGCGCTTCCTAACATCATATGAAGAACTCTGTCTTTGTTTTTGCAATTTAACAACTTAACCAGAATATATCTAGTTGTTAGTATTCAGAAACAAAATTTTCTGGAATAAGATGTGCTCTTTCAATCTGCTGATTATTTTACGACAGTTTTCATTCCAAGGAAATTTTCTTGTATCTTTAAATACTTTCTTTTTTTCTCTTCCATGTGTTCATGCATGATTTCTAGTCTGTGGTGCTATTGGCATTTTTCTAATTGTGATGATTTTTTTTTCAGTGACATTTGACTCACTGTGCTAAAACTTTATGTCAGCAAGCTAATTCTCGACTGTCTTCTGCTCTTTCTTATTTATTTATCAGATTTTTAATGGCATCCTTTTGATCCTCAACTTGTTCCTTAAGCCTCTTTTTTTGAGAGAGAGAGAGGAGAGAGAGGGCGTAGATAGGGGCAGAAGGAGAGAGAGAATCTTAAGCAGGCTTCACGCCCAGCACGGAGCCCAACACAGGACTTGACAACGGGGCTTGATCTCACAACACTGAGATCAGGACCTGAACCAAAATCAAGAGTCAGAGGCTTAACTGACTGAGCCACCCAGGCACCCCAATTAGGCCTCTTTTTTAATCTCATTCAACTCTTTTATTTCATTTTTGAGATTTACCTTAATGAATTCATGACCTTAATAAGGTGCTCCATAGTATGAAGCACTTTAGTGAAATTTGTTCCTTAGGATATAGTTTCTTCTAGGCTGTTTTTTTTTTTTTTCTTCTGTAGTATGACCACATGGTTATCATGCCAGTTGTTAAATATCATGCTCATTCTTTTTTTTAATTCAGGCTTTATTTATTATTTATTATTTATTTATTTTTTATTATTATATTCAATTAGCCTTCCCTAATCTGGGGAAGGAAACAAGCATTCATGTCCAAGAGGCTGAAAGGACCCCTCCCAAAATTAATATCTTGCTCATTCTTGGACAGCTCTGTTGAGATCCTCTATATACTGTGATAAAGTGTGGATTACTTCTTATTCAGTCAATAAGAATTTATTGAGCACTTCTACATCCCAGGCCTGTATCAGTGAGTAAAATAGGGAAAAAAATCCCTGTTTATATTCTGGTGAATGGGGAGAGGGATTGTTGACAAAGAATGATAATAAATAATAAACATAGTAAATATATTACATTACATGTAGAAGCTGATAAGCATTATGGAGGGGAAAAAATAGAGCAAAGTAAAGAGAATTGAAAGTACCAAGGTAGAGACAGGTACAAATCGCACCTTTATGTAGGTAGATAGTCAGTACAAGTGTTCTTGTTGTCTATTATTGTATGACAAACTATTCCAAAACTTTAGTGGCTTTAAGTGACAACCATTTTATTATATCACAGGGTTTCATGGATCAGAAATTTGGGCAGGGCTTCTGTTCTACCTGGTGTCAACTGGAGTCATTCAGTGGCTTTCAACTGTTGGCAGGATTGGGCTGGAGAATCCAATATGGCTTCACTGGTCCAAGGGGGTTTAAGATGACATCAGTCACATGCCTGGACTTGGCAGAGATGGCTGTAAGCTTGGTCTCAGCTGGGACCCTCACCTTTCCCATGGGGTCTCAGGATGTCTCCAGAGGGTTTCTACAGCAGGGTAGTCAGACTTCTGACAAGGACACTCCAGTTTCTAAGAGTCCAAGAAGTTGCTAGTCCCAAAGCAAACCTGCCATACTCTACTGGTCTAAGCAGTCAGAGACCATCCTTAATTCAAGAGGATGGGAAATAGACTCTCTCCTCAATAGGAGGAGTGTCAGAAAATTTGCAGCCATCTCTTATGCATCTAGTAGGCTTCATCAGGAATTGATATTTAACCAAAGACTTGAAGGAGATGAGGGACTTGTCCAGCGAAATGTTTGGGAGATCTTCAGAGAAAGGAAAATATGGTGCAAAACCTCCTAGTCAAGAGTGTGTCAGGCATGCCAATGTAGCTGAAGAAGAATGAGCAAGGAAAGAGTATTAAAAGAAATTAGAGAAATAATGGGAGAGGACAGATGACTGGCAGAACCTGTAGGGTCTTGTAGACATTTAAGGATTTTGGCCTTTACTGAGTGAGGTGGTGGGTCACTGAGGGTTGAGCAGAGATATGACATGTTATGATTTCACCTTTTAAAAAGAGTAGTCTAGCTGCTATGTTGAAAATTGTAGCTGTATATTGTTGGGATCAGGGTCTCCATTTAGGAGTCTGTTACACTAATTTAAGTAACAGAAAATGACGGCCCACACAAGCAGATTAGAAAGCGAGGTGCAGTGGTTGGATTCTCGATTTAATTTGAAGGTTGATACGCTAGTATTTTTAATGGCTTGTGTGTGGACTGTGGATGAACACAAGAGAAGTAAAGAATGGCTCCCAAGATTTTAACCTGAGCAACTGGAAGGATAGATTTATCATCACCTAAGTAAAGGAGATTCTAAATAGGGTAGGTTTAAGAAAAAAAATCAAGGATTCTATTCTGTTTTGGATATGTTAAGTTTGGAATGGATACTAGATATTTTAGCAGAGATATCAAGTAGGAATGTGCAGTAGAAAACAGTCTGGAATTTGAGAGACACCTTGATTGATGATATAAATTGGGGAGATAGTTGATGTTGAGGAATGAGGAACACAGAGTATGATGAAACGGAAGCCAAATGAAGAAAGTGTTTCAGTGAAAATGTTACTTCTGGGGCGCCTGGGTGGCTCAGTTGGTTAAGTGTCTGCCTTCGGCTCAGGTCATGAACCCAGGGTTCTGGGATCGAGTTCCGCATCGGGCTCCCCGCTCAGCGGGAGTCTGCTTCTCCCTCTCCCTCTGCTGCTCCCCCTGCTTGTGCTCTCTCTCTCTCTGTCAAATAAATAAATGAAATCTTAAAAAAAGGAAGGAAGGAAGGAAGGAAGGAAGGAAGGAAGGAAGGAAGGAAGGAAGGAAGGAAGGAAGAAAAGAAAAAGGAAGGAAGGAAGGAAGGAAGGAAGGAAGGAAGGAAGGAAGGAAGGAAGGAAGGAAGGAAGGAAGGAAGGAAGGAAGGAAAGAAAGAAAGAAAGAAAGAAAGAAAGAAAGAAAGAAAGAAAGAA
>NW_027397106.1:11074315-11077157 GCF_003265705.2 Callorhinus ursinus | reverse complement strand
TACAGTCTTTGGTTTAAAATCTAATTTGTCTGATATATGGATTGCCAGCCCAGCTTTCTTTTGGTGTCCACTAGCATGGTAAATGGTTTTCCACCCTCTCACTTTCAATCTGGGGTGTTTTTGGGTCTAAAATGAGTCTCTTGCAGACAGCATATCGATGTGTCTTATTTTTAATCCAATCTGATAGCCTGTGTCTCTTGATTGGGGCATTTAGCCCATTTATATTCAGGATAACTGTTGAAAAATATGAATTTAGTGCTATAGTATTGCCTGTAAGGTGACTGTTACTGTATATTGTCTGTGTTCCTTTTTGGTCTATGCTGCTTTTAGGCTCTCTCTTTGCATAGAGGACCCCTTTCAATTTTTCTTGTTGGGCTGGTTTCGTTTTGCAAATTCCTTCAGTTTTTGTTTGTCCTGGAAGCTTTTTCTCTCTCCTTCTATTTTCAATGATAGCTTAGCTGGATATAGTATTCTTGGCTGCATATATTTCTCGTTTAGTGCTCTGAAGATATCATGCCAGTCCTTTCTGGCCTGCCAGGTCTCTGTGGATAGGTCTGTTGCCAATATAATGTTTCTACCATTGTAGGTTACATATCTCTTCTCTCGAGCTGCTTTCAGGATTTTCTCTTTGTCTGTGAGACTCGTAAGGTTTACTATTAGATGTCGGGGTGTTGACCCATTTTTATTGATTTTTGAGAGGGGTTCTCTGTGCCTCCTGGACTTTGATGCCTGTTTCCTTCCCCACATTAGGGAAGTTCTCTGTTATAATTTGCTTCAATATACCTTTTGCCCCCCTCTCTCTTTCTTCTTCTTCTGGGTTCCCAATTATTCTAATGTTGTTTTGTCTTATGGTATCGCTTATCTCTCAAATTCTGCCCTCGTGGTCCAGTAGTTGTTTATCTCTCTTTTTCTCAGCTTCTTTATTTTCCATCATTTGGTCTTCTATATCGCTGATTCTCTCTTCTGCCTCATTTATCCTAGCAGTTATTGCCCCCATTTTTGATTGCACCTCATTAATAGCCTTTTTGATTTCAACTTGGTTAGATTTTAGTTCTTTAATTTCTCCAGAAGGGGTTTCTCTAATAACTTCCATGCTTTTTTCAAGCCCAGCTAGCATCTTTAAAATCATGATTCTGAAGTCTAGGTCCGACATCGTAGTAATGTCTGTATTGAGTAGGTCCCCGGGAGATGGTACTACCTCTTTTGTTTTTGTTTATGTGCTTTTTTCCATCTTGTCATTTTGTCCAGAGGAGAAATGATGAATGAGAGAACTAAATGCTAACAGGGTAACAACATCCCCAGAAAATGTAGTCTAAACCAATCAGAAAAGACTTGAAACCCGGGGAAAAGAAAGGGAAAGAAAGAGAAAGGAGAAAATCCAAGAAAAAGAAAACATAAAAACAAACAAAAACAGAACAAAACAAAAAAACAATATGATCAGATATGATCAGGCTTGTGCATAGATCATTGCCACACACTAGATTTTGGGTGTATTTTGGTCTGTTAGAAGAAAGTGCCTCCCAAAATATTAAAGAAAGAAAGACTTATATATGTACAAAATAAGGGTTGATACGATGATGGGTTGGAATATGATTGTAAAGTTGAAAATTATAAGAAATTTTATAAAAGGAATTGATAAGATGTTGTTTGCAAAAAGAAAGAAGAGGATTTAATAAATAAAAGAATGAAAGAATAAAAAAAGGGGGAGAGAATGTGATCAGGCAGGAGCCTAGAACAAACCCATACACTAGAGATTTAGGGTATATTTTGATATGTTAGAAGAAAATGTATCTCAAAATTTTAAAGAGAGAACAACTCATATATATATGCCACAAATAAGGGTAACTACTATGAAGCGATAGAATATGACTAAAAATGAAAAATAAAAATGTTTTTTAAAGAAGGGATTGATGGGTGCCTGGGTGGCTCAGTTGGTTAAGCAACTGCTTTCGGCTCAGGTCGTGATCCTGGAGTCCCGGGATCGAGTCCCACATCGGGCTCCCTGCTCAGCGGGGAGTCTGCTTCTCCCTCTGACCCTCCCCCCTCTCATGCTCTCTATCTCTCATTCTCTCTCTCAAATAAATAAAATAAAAAATATTAAAAAAAATGAAGGGATTGATAAGATGTTGGTTGAAAAAGGCAAAAAGAAAAATTAAAAAAAAAAGACAGAACAAAATTAACTTTGAAAGACTAAAGAATCATGGTAAAAAAGCCATGAATTCTATGTGCAGTATTCCCCTAGCGCTGGAGTTCTGCCGTTCTCATTGATCGGTAAACTTGGTCTTGGCTGGCTGTTCTTGCTGATCTTCTGGGGCGGGGGCCTGTTGCTGTGGTTCCCAAATGTCTTTGCCGGAGGCGGAATTGCCCTGCCCTTGCTGGTCTGGGCTAAGTAATCTGCTTGGGTTTGCTCTCAGGAGCTTTTGTTCCCTGCAAGCTCTTGGCACAGCTTTGGAGGATGAGAGTGAAAATGGTGGCCTCCCAATCTCCACCCGGAGGAGCCGAGAACTTGGGGCCCCACTCCTCAGTGAGCCCCCAGAGAAAAGCAGTCACTCCCATCTCCCTGGTCTCTAGCCGCACTCCGTGCTCACCCGGCCTGTGACCGAGCATTTCTATCTCTGGCACCCGACCCGGTGTGGAGTCTTCAAACCCAGCAGATCCCTGCGGTGTGCTCCCGCTCCACTCCTCCCAGGGGAGGAAGGGGAGTCTCCCTGGGTCTGCCATTTGTTGGGTCCCTGCTGGAGGAGCAGTGGCCCGACTGTCACTGATCACAATTTATAGCAACCCTGAGCTGAGAGCCTGCACCTTGGCTTGGTCTCTGCAGCTGGCTTCCCTGCTCTGATAT
>NW_027397106.1:10979319-11074215 GCF_003265705.2 Callorhinus ursinus | reverse complement strand
TCCCCCACCATCTGTCCTCCCGAATATCACCTTGGATTCACTTCTCCGCACGTCCTACCTTCCAGAAAGTGGTCGCTTTTCTGTTCAGAGAGTTGTTGCTATTCCTCTCTTCGGTCTCCTGTTGAGTTCGTAGGTGTTCAGAATGGTTTGATCCCTATCCAGCTGAATTCCTGAGACCAGACGAAATCCAGGTCTCCTACTCCTCCGCCATCTTGTTCCACCCCTAGCTAACTTATTCTTGAATCCATACATGCTATTTTATAATTGCCAAATATGATTTTCTTTTTGTCTCTTGAAATAAATGAAATGGTTATGAGCCCATGTGTCAAACATGAACGTAGAAGTCAAGTGGTTACTTAGGCACTGCTGTGCTTTTACTGATACAATTAAACTATGCTATCTTCTCTTCCCTACTACCGGAGATTTTTGGGGGCTTGCATTTTTGAGGTTTTTTTTCTTAATGCAGTATGAAAAGGAGGATTCTTAAATCCTTTCAGGTATTGGGATCTAGTTTCTGGAGTGAGATTATGTTAGTAGCAATTACTAATCTTTATTGATATCAGGTGCTAGATAGTTGGCTGAGCATTGTATAAACATTATTCAGTTTAATCTACCCTATGGGGTATGTATTATTTTTTCTGACATTGTATACATGAGGAAATTTAGGCACCAAAAAGGGAAGTAACTTGCCTAAAGCCATGCAGCTAGTGAAGGGCAGAGTTGGGATTTGAACCTAGATGTAGTGACTGGAGACATGGTCTTACCTGCTGCCTCGTAGTGCCTTCTTTCCTGACGAATAGAGAAGTCATTGCAGAGACTGGAGCAAAAGCAGAGTTACAGCACTTGTGTTCTCTGGTGTGATGGACACTTGGTTGTTTACTCAATGGTCATTTCCATGTCCCTCCTCAATTTTGTTCAGGTGTTAGGCAGCCAAGAACTTCAAGCTCTGACCTGGCCTCTGGAAATTAAATAGTGATTAGTCTAAGCCAAGACTAGCAACTTCATTAGTTTGCTATTGATTGGTTTAGGAATGGTCTTGTGACAGAGTTCTTGTCATTAAGACGTAAAGATAATTCTACATGATGTGTCTGAAAAAGTGTACTTTGCTCTAAAAGTGATAAGAAAGCGATGCCCTCTGGTCCTCCCTTCTTCTTCTTCTTTTTTTTTTTTTTAGATTTTATTTTTGAGAAAGAGAGAGCATAAGAGGGGTGAGGGTCAGAGGGAGAAGCAGACTCCCCGCTAAGCAGGGACCCCGATGCGGGACTCAGTCCCGGGACTCCAGGATCATGACCCGAGCCGAAGGCAGTTGGCCAACCAATTGAGCCACCCAGGTGCCCTGGTCCTCCCTTCTTAAGATTGATGGGTGAGGGATGAAACTTGGAGCAGCTACAGCCAGCTTGCAACCATGAAGATGTAAGACTGAAGAGAAAAAGCCCATTGAGGATGGCCGAAAGAACTCGAGTCCTTGTAATGTCGTTAAGCTGCCTCATTAATTAATCCTGGAAACTCCATGCCTCTAAATGTCTTACTGTGGAGAAAATAAGTGTACCAAATTGATTATCCATTTTGAGGGGAGTTTTCTTGTTTTGTAGCTCAAAACATTCTAATTGCTACATCTGGGTTCCAGACCACATCCCACTCTCATATCTTCCACATCTTACTCCCTTATAGGTGATATCATGTTGTGTTTTTCTTTATAGTTTGTGTTAGGCTAGAAACTGGCTATGAGGTTTTCTAAACAGATGTTTGAGACTTTCCCAAATAGAGGTATTTTGAACAAAAGTGGATAGTTTTGACTTTAAGAACTAAATATTTACAGTCTCTCCAAGCCTCTAAAGCTGTCCAGGAAGAAAATTGAGCGAGCGAATGTTCTATCGCATACAGAATGGAATAAACAACACACATGAGAGCCATCAGGGGACTGTCCAACTACATGAAATTTTATGCATCTTTAAGCCAATCTACAGAGCCCAGTGCAATGTGAGCGATTTGGGACCCTTACTGAGGAGTTTGCTCTTCTCTTGGGACTATCCCATCAGTGATTGATGATGCTCATCCAGAAATGTGCTCTTATTACCATCATCATAAGACAGTTTAAAAAATTCAAATTGAGTAGGCAAGTTTCTCAGTTTAAGTTTAAAATATTCTTGACTTTATTTACCACCAACCCCATGTATAGAGACCACAACTAACTGGAAAATGTTCATGAGAGTGAAGGGCAGGTTTTAACTTTGTGTATTTTTTTTTTTTTGTAAGCATATGGCATGCCTCTCAGAAAAGTTAAAGACATGTTGCAAGGCCTCCTCAGCTGTGGCCTGTTATCACCAGCTGCTACATGTCTTCCATGTCGGTGGTATGCATGTCGCATTTCACAAAATGGAACTCTGAGAGCTGCCTTTTGGAATATAACCCTTTGGTGACAAGGAGCATTTCTTACGACTGGTTCACTTGGTTTTGTTAGGGTGGGGCATCTCAGACTCTATACTCGTAAATAGGCTTGGTGTTATCTTTAGGATGGACTCATACCTGGTAAATTATGAATGTTGATCCTCAACCACCTCCCCACCCCCCTTCCACCCCCTGGCTCCATGAAACCAAATACAGTGTTATTGGAGGCCCTGCTTATGGGTCTTGGAAGTACTGTACCTCCTGATAAGATGTCTGACCATTTGGTAAATGTCTCCTCTAGTTTGTTTTGCCTGTTAGGAACCAAGAGTGGTGAGTGTATCTGTTTGTGAGTGTGTATCCCTCAGTAGGAGGTGAATTCCTTGAGGAAAAAGGCACTTGTATTTTGACTTAGCAGTGTCCGGCACATAGTAGCAGGTCATCAATAAACTTCATAATCTTTTTTTCCCCCTTCAATTGCATGAGGTGACTAAGAAAGAACTAAGATGAATACAGCAATATGTCCTACCCTGATCCTTTGCCAGAGTATAGAATGGGCTAATAGTCTCCAACTCAGTTGGTATTCTCTATGCAGCCAAAGATTTCAAAGGGATGGATAGTCTTCTGGAACTGATTTGTCCTGGACAACAAAGGCAAGAAGCCAGATGTGTATTTGTAGGAAATTCATGGTGCTCTTGTTACAGCTCTAGGAGCCAAAGCAAAGGATCCTTGCCCTCTAAGTACTGAATTTTGGAATTGGCTGACACATTATAAGGCATGGCTATGGTTACTAAAGAATGGAAAACTAGAAAAATATTAAATCTAGGGTTATAATTATCTGATTAACCACAAATGGTACAAAAATTGAAAATCTAATAAGGAAGTTGGCATGGAAAGTAGGATGAGACATTCATTGACTGATCAACATACTTGAAACAGAAATGTATTAAGTGTGGTACCTGTGACTTGACAAGATTAAAATCCTCCCACTCCCCAAACATACCTAATGCAATCCCAGAGATAAGGAAATCCCTAAATGTCATGTGCTTCATTATGCTCCTGGTGATCAAAATTTAGGATGCCTTTGCATGGATAATTGCAAGCAGAATGTCTGTGTTGGAATATATTATTTTATGCTCGTAAGGTACTCTCCTTCTCAAAGTGCTCTGCAAAGTATATAAAAATATTAAAACACATTCCCTTGTGAAGGAAACCAACACAGAGCAGAATGAAGCAAGGGGAAGAAACTTGGCTCAGAAGATGAAACTTGACTCCTGTTCTTTGAAAGGGGCTAGGGGATATTTAGTGTTTAAACAGGCCAAAAGGAGCATTCACTTTAAAATCTAAATAATTTTCCAGATCAGAATGACTTTGTAAGCACTTGGCTTTGGGATGGCATCTGTTAATACATGCTCAGGGTTTCTTAAGCAACTGAGATCCCATCAGTAACAACGAGTATCTTCCAATCTGTCTCTCCCCTGCGTCCCCCACCCCCTGCCCCATTGCAGCATAGCACTAATTTCTCAGTATTAGGCTTCAGTGAACAATGACTGGCAGAAAGAAGGATGTTCAAAGATAAGACTATATTTCTAAGGTGCTTTAATGGTTATTTCCTCAATATCCTCTCCCACTTCCTTCCCACTCTTGCTTGTAAAGCAGCAGCCTCCAGAAGTGGTAACATTTACAGCCTGGGGATATGGGCCTGGAAGAGGTGAGGTATAATAAAGCCCAGGGAGTATTTGTAGAATGGGGATAGGGTGGTTTATTTCTAACAAAGAGTTCACATGGCGGACTAATAGGATCCAAGGCTTGAAAGGAAATCCTGATGGCTACCCAATTCTCGTCTTTGTGGCTGGCACTGTTCTAAGGGTTTCCCTTATATAATTTTATTTAATCTTTAAAGCAAGCTTATTAGCTAGGCACCTATCAGCACTTTAAAGGCTCCGAGAGCATAAGTAATGGGTTAAGTGAAGATCGCAGTGCTAGCAAGGGGTGGACCCTGGATCTGAGCACAGGTAATCCGACCTGGGGCTAAACTCAACTTTCATAGTGTGGCCACTTCTACTGGTGGGATAAGATCAGACTGTGGATGGTCTTTCATGTTATACTCATTTATTTATTTTAGTTTTTATTCTGTATGGGGGTCAATGGTTTGGAAACACTTTAAAGGTTGTGGAATGTTCTCTCACATGGTATTTTGCCAATATATTGAACAGATAAAAGTGAAAGTGTCAGTATATTAAATAGGGATGCTCAGTATGTTAGCAGATCAGAGTGAACATGCTCTGGTGGAAGTGGGCAAGTAGGTGGACCCCACCTAGTTAGCTGCTCTCTTTGTCAAGACCTTGGAGATTCACCTGTGGCACTCCAGGGGCCCAGGTTGACAATCATGGCTGTAGGCATGGGAAATCCTGGAGTTTTTGAATAGAACAGTGTTATCACTGAATGGGGTGTTCTAGAAGAGTTTCTTTAGACTTGATGTGCAATGTGATAGGAAGAGAGATTGAGTAGGCAAACGACAGCCAGCCATAAGGCCCTGTAGGGGCCTAAGCTTGATTTGATGAAGGCTTGCTTTAGGTGGTAGAAACAGCAAGAGGTAGATGTGAAGGCAGAATTAAGCAAAGGTCAATGTTTGACAGTGAAGAGTTATAAAAGGGGAGAACATAAGTATTTCAGACAAGAGTATTTTTTATTTAAAAAAAGGTATCAGGATGCCTGGGTGGCTCAGTTGATTAAGCATCCAGCTCTTGATTTCAGCTCAGGTCATGATCTCAGGGTCCAGGGATTGAGTCCTGTGTCGGGCTCCATGCTCAGTGGGGAGTCTGCTTGAAATTCTCTCTCTCCCTCTTCTTCTTTCCTTCCCCACCACTCTCACGCGTGCATGCTGTCTCTCAAATAAATAAATAAATCTTTAAACAAAAAATAAAAAAAAAACAAGGTGCCAAGAGTCACAGGGCTGTTTTGCTGATTTTTTATAAAAGTTCATTCATTCATTTAGTTCCTTTTTTTTAAGAGCAAAATCTTTTTCATTCAAAATCTTTTTTATTTAAAAAAATTTATGTTTTCCTTCCATATTTCATTTTAAAAAGCAGGTTTAAGACGCAGGATATATAGAACATGTTGTAATCCATAAGCACTCAGGCATTAACTAAAAAAGTCCATGATTAATTTAAATCTCAGAATGGTCTGTCACTACTCCCTGATATCAAACAAACAAGAGATTGATAGAGAGCACCGGACCCACAGAGGGAAACCCAAATGTGTAGAGTGAGTGGCAGGGTTGTGGTTCCACAGACTTGGCTGCAAGGAATATGCTCCTGGTTTCAAGAATCAATAGAACATTTATGTTGATTATAACGGGCTCTTAAATCTCTTTCATCTCTTGATGTCAATCAATCAGATTATGGAATTTTTGAAAAATTTTCAGTCCAAAGTTAGATGGATATGTTGCTACGTAGATGGATGGACTTTCCCCCAAATGACTACATTTTAGACCCAGAATCATAAATCATTTTTAATTGACTAAAGCTGGTCCCTGAAGAAGAGTAATCAAAATATAGTGCTGGCTAATGAGTCCACTGTGAAAGACAATTGTAGCACTTCCGATGGATGCCATTATTTTTAAACGTCCACTAGATTGTTTCAATTAACTCCATTTGGATTTATGAATAAACATTCGTTCTCCTTTGGGCTTTCCAACCTGTCTTTGCCTTAGAAAACTCACCTCAGTTCCACCAAGCCACAATATTTTTTTTCCAGTGATATGATTTATACTCTAATGACTTTCTGATTTCTATTTTTTTTAAAGCCTATCTCCAGGGACATCATGTGCTTGGGTGGTTAAAGTAGTCTATTGGGTAAAATATATGGGAATGACTAACAGTAGGAGACATTAATGTAAAGAGAAAGTGTGATTAGTGTGATTTAATGAGCTCTTTTGAAACAAGTCGGAACATTGACATTGTTCGGGAGGGGGGACTCCCAATACACTCTTGGCTTCAGGACTCTTCCAGAAGCTGTAACGAAGTATTTCTTTAAACCACAAGAGTGTGAAATCTTTCTAAAGCTTCTCTGAAAGCAAAAGGGGGGATACTAATGAACATGAACTATGATACAATTCCAATTCCAATTTTACAGCACACTTAACGTTGCTGATAGCATCTTAGAGCATAATTAAATCAAGTCAGGAGATTCTGGTGGGGAAATAGTCTTCCTGGCTGAGAAAGTGGGTACTCACTTAAGCATTATTTATCCTGGGTTGACTATGTGCAAGCCAGCATCATGAAGTTTATATAGGGGATTGCAAGAACCTATTCAAACTGTTTTGAATATTTGGTGATTTTCTCTGTAGTATGAAGAAACATCTACTTTGGGATGAGAGAAGAAAAGGGGCAATTATGTTTGCACACTTAAATTTCTCTCAATAGAGGACTTAAAAAAGGCAATACTACCCTCGAAAGATACAACATTGTTTTCAAATAACAACTTGCTTAAATTAACTTAGGGAGCAGCCTTCTAGAAGAATACATTGACTTTTAGAAGAAAATTTCATGAGTACTTACTGACTTTTTCTCTCCTCTTGAGCTTCATAAAACAGAGAAAAGCCTGCACACAATTTCTTCCAGTGACCTCCACGTTATAAAATGCTGGTTAAAGAATGAAAAGCAACATCATTAAGCTTTGGAAAGAAAAGTGAGGAAATCTAGCCATGTAACTTCAGATTAATTACTTGTGAAGCTTCTCCTCCACTGTGATGATGACTCCTGGAAACTGGTAGCTTGGCTGCTGTCAGACCTTTCAGGTAGCAGGGGTTCTTGTTGCTGGTTCCACAGGAACTCCACTGACCTGGATCAGACCCCTCAGCACTTCCTCAGTGTCCCCTCCCCCAGGCAGCCTCACCAGGCAGCAGTTGGCTGGGCCATATCTGCTTGGGAAAGGGATTACAAAACTGTCCAGCTCTTCGCCGTCTTTCTTCATCCCACTTCTGTATTTTTTTGACTTGGTTGAGGTCCTAGAGCTTCTTATGTATCAGCCAAAACAATGCAGGTAAGGACAACAGCAATATCAAGTGGGCTCATGTCAGTGAAGGAGTTTAAAGGAGACATTTTCCAGGCATTTGGCCTCAAATTAGCAGTCTGGAATGTGGGGAATGTTTTAAACATAAAAAAGCTGAGTTGTATATTATAATACATGGTAACTTTTGAAATGTTAGAGTTTCATATCACAGAACATACACACTGGAAATTAAATGACCCATTGTTTTGAAACTTCTGTTGTTCAGATACTTACCTAAGCACTAGTTACAGCTGACTTAAAGACGGGGTGGGAACCTCTGAAGCCTTGTGTGTGATTTGAGGTTCTGCTTCCATTACTTTTTATAAAAGCCTGGATGAGCCAAGTTCCCAAATGTTGGTCTAAAGATTTAGGGCTCATTTTACCATTACGTTTGGATCAGGCGGGTGTTTAATTTCTTGGAAGGTGGGAGAGAGCAAAATACTTGAGCAAATAGGGTTACAAATTGATTTTCAATCTGCCCTTTGTTGCAGAAGCTGTTTTTGGTACATCAGGTAGTTTTCAAAGTATGAGATTTCCACTATGGAAAATTAGCCTCTAAGTTCTTTGAGAATATGAAATACATCTTATGTCTTTCTTGTAAACCTCATATAATTTTTCCCCCTCTTAGAGGAGGTAGATAGAGATCTTTGAAGAGCATCAAAGAAAGCCTTTTGATGGCGTAGCTGTCCCGTCAGTGGGTAGGCTGATGGCTCCCCAGAGTTGATGGCTTGAAAGGACCACAAAGCCTGCCTTGTTCCAAAATGTCTCCCCACACGTTGCCATTTTTGTCACCCAGGAAACTTCCCCTTTCCCCTTGCTCTCCTTCCCCTCTTCTCTTTCTTTTTCTATTCTGCCTCCTTCAGAAAGTATATATGATAGTGATTCTTTCTTTCTTTCTTTTTTTTTTAAAAAGAATTTATTTATTTATTTGACAGAGATACAGCGAGAGAGGGAACGCAAGCAGGGGGAGTGGGAGAGGGAGAAGCAGGCTTCTCACGGAGCAGGGAGCCCAATGCAGGGCTCGATCCCAGGACCCTGGGATCATGACCTGAGCTGAAGGCAGATGCTTAATGACTGAGCCACCCAGGTGCCCCAATAGTGATTCTTTCATTAGTTTATTGACCAGGAATCTTTTGATAAGATTAGGTGAGTGAGAGAGGGAAAGGAAAAATCCAGGGCAATGACTCTCCCATTTGTGTGGCCTCCAACACATGAGTAGACACCTTTGTTCCGTATGGTCAGCCCTGCTGGGTTTTCTTTAACACCTTCCAAATGATCCAGATTTATCATGGGTTTCCCTATGAGAGATACTATTAAGCCAGCAAGCAATGTGGAATCAACAGACTTTTTTTTCTTTTCTGTTTTCTGGAGGAGGGAAAGCTTGATAATAAAAGTGGCAAGCCTCAATAGTAGAAAATGGAAGTACCCTTGAGTGGGAAGCTTCATCCCCTTTAAAACAAATGTGTGTTGTATGAATGGCTACAAAAACTTTGCATAGTTTTCCTGTGAAGATCCAGTAGCCTCAGTTACTCCAGGATGATGCAGCAGATGAAAGGAAGATGGTTTGGAAAGCTCAGAAGCTCACTGCCAGGGCCAAAAGAGATGCAGAATTAGGCTATGTCACAGGAAAGAGAGACCCTTAAAGGATATACCCGAGTATGTCTTAATGCAACGGAGTCCTTCAGACATCTGCCTTATATCCTCAGGCAGAGACTCTATAAATAAACCAGAACACCTCTCAGGCCATTTTGAGAGCTCATCTAAAATTGTCATGTTTATTTAATCACACTTCCATTTTGGGAAGATAATAGAAACTGTGAGAACATTTGAGAAGAGGACATAAATAGATCACATTTGTTGTCTTATACAAGATTGGTATCTATCTATCATCTATTGATTTTATTTCTGCTATGAAGCTAGAATACTTGAAGATTTCAAAGTTGTCCTGTCACCTTATGTAACAGGCATGATGTTTCTCCAGACATATTCTATGTTTTGGGTTTTCAGGCACCCTAGAAAGTTCTCCTCTCCTCCCTTAAAATGCCAGTAGGCACTCTGGCCACTGTTCTAATGCATGAACTTTATTATTCTTGCTGTAGTATGATTAAATTGATCAAGAACTTTCCAGAGAATAGGATTAACAATGGGAAGGGTAGAAAGTTGCCTGCGGCAGGTGCTAAGTTTCAAGGGGGAAAGAAGTAAGTAAAATGGTTGGGGTTTTGTAATACTTCACTTTACAATTGTCATGTCAATGGCTATTGGCATAGTTATCCTACAGGAGGATAAGGAAAGAAGTTAAATGACAGATGATCTTATGTGCCTCTTTGTACTTACTGATGTGGGAGGAAGTACATTCAGTAGAACACAGATTACCATGAATTGATATGGTTTTTGAAGATCTCTTTGCTGAGAGGAGCCTTGGTTTAAAGATGGGAAGGTGGTTGAGTTAAGGAACAATGTTCTGTCTTTCGTTTCTGTCACTATTAGGGAGACTGAGCTGGGAATATGCAGGGACCAGAGACCAATCTTAAAAAATCTTATGGGTATAAAGAGGAAAAACTTCTCTTCTGCAGTCCTGGTTCTAGAAGAAATGTCAGCGTAACCATGGTACATAATAACTATAATAATATGTTCCTGAACCATTTAACAGTACTGTCTTATTCTTTTGTTCTTGATATTAGTTTTTTATTCCCTGTTAAACATTTAACTGTTCATAGCATAGGCTTGATAGTTTAAATACCAAGCTAAATCATTGAGCAGATCCATCATTAGGATAAATTTGTAAAAGTGGAATTTCTAGGGATTTTGATGCTTATTAACAATCTGCAATCCAGTGGGGTTGTACTGATTTATATGATCAGTAGTGTTTTTTTCCCCCTCAAATAGTTGCCAATAATTCTTCTAATTTTTTTCAGTATTTGTCAATATGAGAAGTGAAAGATTTGATACTTAATTTAATTTCCTTAGCTTTTTGAAGTGAGCACTTTGTTTTCATTTGTTCTTATTTAGTAATAAAGCATTTCAGGCTACAAATTTTCCTTCAAGTGCAGCTTTTGCCTTATCTTTTTGATAGTTAGTGCCCATTGTTGTTATTCCCTAAGCAGCTTATACTAATAATATAAACATTTAAAAATTTTTAGTTCAGGTTACTTAAGAGTATTTTAAAATTGCTATGTGGTTGCCATTAAAATGTAAAATGGTTTTACAAAGTCACACAATGAGGCTCATATTATGTTACTTTTTGAAGTTTTCCTTACAGCAATTTATTTTATGCTTTGGAAAACATTCCAAGGACATTTTGGAAGCAAATGTATTCTCAATTTGCAGAGGTTAGCAGACATCTTTTACTAAAGGTTTTATGTTATCCAAGACTTTTATATTCTTATTTATTGTCTATTTAATTTGTCAAAGATAAACCCACTTATAATTGCATTCCTAAAAATTATTTGTTGTGTTTCTAGTGGCCTTTATTTTATATATTTTTGATATTTGATATCTGGCAAGTCTATGCTTAGTTCTGTAATATCTTCACTGTAGAGTATACCTTTTGTTGAAATAAAATAATTTTCTTTATTTAACATTTTGACCTGAATTTTACTCTGATGTTAATTCGTCTACCTCTTTCTTTTTTTGAACATATTTATGCCATTTTAATTTAGGTGCATCTTGTGAATAGCAATTGTGGTTTTGTGTGTGTTTTATTTTATTTTATTTATTTATTTTTTTGGTTTAATCAGAGAGTGTGCTTGGCTTTTATGGAGAAGTTTACTTATTTACTTTTCTCATGATAACTGATATATTTAGCTTTACTTCTGACATCTTATGTCTGCATGCTGTCTTCTCTCCAGTTCTTTTCCTATCTTTGCTGTATTGATAGGTTTTCTTAGTTCTTTTTTCTTCACTCCTTTGCAAGTTATGAGCTCCATATTTGTATAACTAATGGCTATCTTAAAAATTTAATAATATTACAACCTATATTTATCTGTCAACATCAAGAATGAGATAGGGTCTTCTTGTTATTTGATAGCAGCATAAGAAACTTTCATGTTTTAAAAAAAAAAACACGGTCCTCAGCTTTTCTTACAAATTTCTGGGTTATTAGATCTTAAAGCAATCCATATCAAGGCATAATGGAGAAAAACATAAGATCTAACAAAAGGGTTGAAATTGTTTGCAAATAATGATGGAGTTAAGAATGAAAACATGACATTAGGTAGCTGGAGGAGTGCGGCTAATTTAAGGAATAATCTATGTGAATAAAATTAAAGAGTTCATTGTTGCTTTATGTTGAAATGACTGTACACATTTTCATCAAATCTGGGTTTGTTTGGGATGGTCTGATTTAAAATAGAAGACACGTGGTAGGGTCCCCAGTAGGAAACACCTAAATGAGTTCAGCTTCCAGAGTGGTGGCCTGTGTGGGTTTGCTACTGAGGCGTTTGATGCAAGCAGATGTCTGTGAAACCCGCCCCAACATGAGCAGGAATAGGGATTCATCTATTTCATGATACCTAATGAGCAGCTCAGAATAATTCACTAGAGTGCAATGGATTTGTATTATACTGTCAGGACCAAGTGAACCTGCTCCACAAATCCTAGAGTTAAGAGTTTGGATTTAATCTGATTGGCAAAGAACATGTTGCTGGTTCCTAAGAAAGAAGTGAAGTTTGGACCAACCAACATTTATTATGGTTCTCTGCCTCCATTACGTCCTTAGAAGGTTCTAAGAGCAATCATGCATTTCTCACCCTTGTGTTCACTTTAGAAAATGTCCTCAAATATAGGACTTATGGTATACACAGGCAATATTCTACAAAATGCTTTGTTTAAATTTTAAGTACCAGGATTTTAATTCCACACAGATGTAGTTCTTATGAAGCATTCTACCAACTAATGAAAGAATCATGGTTCGGGGCCATCTGTGGTACATTTAGGTGTGCTTTGTGTAGCCTGTTCTCTGTAAAACTAAAGAAAATTTCTACTGTAATTATTCTGATTTTATAGGCATCTCTTTAATCAGCTAATAAGATCTATCTTGAAACTCTAACTTGCCTGACCAGTCCTCTGTTTACTGAAAAGGTTAAAAAATGATCTAAGAACATTGCTTTGGAAAGGAACCAACACTTGCCTTATGAGGAGTCAAAGCAAAAGGAAAAACTGAAATATCAGTTAAATGTAGTTAGTGGGTATATGTGTGTGCATGGGGAGGTGTGGGCAGGGATATGTTCTTAATTGATCTGAAGGAAAGCAAATGAAGAAGAAAGCAAGCCACTGCATTTAGTTTCAGGAACACTTGGCATACGCGTATCTCTAACAATTAGAAGCAGAATACTTCTGAGACTACATGCAACTTTCTAAGCCACAGCTGCTATTATATAATGTAATGGTTATCCAACCAGCTAAATGCTACTCATTCTCCTTGGTGAGGCCCTCTCTGATGCTTCAAATCAGAGTTTTTGTCCTTTCTTTTGATTGCCCACAATATGTTGCTTAGATACCTACTGTAGCGTTTTATGAGGTATACTTTACATACAATAAAATACACTCTTTTTAAGGGTACAGTTTCATGAATTTTTATAAAATGTGTATTTTTTCATGTAACTATTACTACAATCAAGATACAGAACATTTCTGGGGTGCCTGGGTGGCTCATCTGGTTGGGTGTCTGCCTTTGGCTTGGGTGGTGATCCCAGGGTCTGGGATGGAGCCCTGCGTCTGCCTCTCTGCTCAGCGGGGAGCCTGCTTCTCCCTCTGCCTGCTGCTCCCCCTGCTTGTGCTCTCTCTCTCTCTCTGACAAATAAATAATAAATAAATAAATAAATAAATAAATAAAATAAAAAAAAGATTCCATCATCCCCAAAAGTCCCCTCAATTCCCTTTCAGTCACCTCCCTCTACCCTAAGACCTCAGCAACCAATGATCTTTTTTCTACCTCCACAGTTCTTTTTTTTTTTTTTTTTTAAAGGATCTTAGGGAGAAAAGTATTTTTATTGTGAAACAAAGCATGGATTGATTAGGCATTGCATAGATTCTGCATGATGCAGGGGTTATGAGAATGGATCTGTCACTATAGTTGTGCCCTCTATATAGTGTCTTTAAATACAGTCATACAGTATGTCGTCTTTTATTGTCTGGCTTTTTTCCCCTTAGCATAATGCTTTTAAAAGCTATCCCTGTCCTTGCATGTGTCAGAGTTCAATCCTTTTTATTGTTGTGAGTATTCAATTTTATGGATATAATTTGTTTTGTGCTATTTGTCTTCATTAAAAAATAACCTCATTACCTGTAGGCATATGTTAAACACTTACTATATGCTAGGCCTGTCATGGATCCTAGGGGTAAAGAGATTCATTAACATATAGTTCTGATACTTCTGGAGTTTTATGTAAACAGATGATGTTAATACAGTAAGGCTGGACCAAGATAAGGTATGTCTGAACTTTTAGAGTAAGTTGAGTCTTTCAAGAGAACAAGAAGTAGCATAGAGAAAGAAAAGAAAGGTGGAGAAAGGCAGAACAAAAAAAGGAAAGAACATGAACAAAGGTGTGAAGACAGATCATCTCATAGAACCAATGAGAACTTTATTAGAGCATGAAGTGTAAAGCCCAGGCTGGCAAAGAAGGCTAAAGAAATATGTAGTAGCCAGATCTTAGAGGACTTTAAATATCACGGAAGGAACTTGTTCTTTACTGTGTCGTGTGAGGGAGTCTTTAGGTGCTTTAAGATGGGAGAGACAGTCTCATTGACATTTTAGACTAGACAGTGTAGCGAAGGAGTACCAGAGAAGAGTTTTAGGTGGTCTTTGCCTTATTGCAGGCCCGTGATAATGAGAACTTGAATCAGAACAGGAATTGTAAGGGCAGAGAAGTAAGAATCAATTTGATAAATATTTAGAAAAGAAAGAACTTGGTGACCTAGAAGCTGCAGGTAATAGGACACAGAGAGACGGAGAGGATGACCTCCATGTTTCCAGATGTGACGTCTGGATGGATGTTCATGTAGGTTTAAGAAAGGGAGGTGATTTTATTTTATTTTTTTAAAAGATTTTATTTATTTAAAGATTTTAAAGGTTTTACTTATTTGACAGAGAGAGGCACAGCGAGAGAAGGAACACAAGCAGGGGGAGTGGGAGAGGGAGAAGCAGACTCCCTACAGAGCAGGGAGCCCGACGTGGGGCTCGATCCCAGGACCCTGGGATCATAACCTGAGACGAAAGCAGATGCTTAGCAAGTGAGCCACCCAGGCGCCCCTGAGGAGGTGATTTTAATGTTAGACAGAGTAGGTTTGAGGTATCTATTGTGTATTAAGAGATTTTTAGTAGCCACCGTGTTTATGAGTCTTGGCCTCATGTGTGAAGAGAAGTCTGAGTTTAGGAATAACTGGCATATAAATTTGGAAGATATATAAAATATAATAAAATTCCATATAAAAATGGAAGAGTTCAAATTCTTGGAGAGGAAGGACAAAAATCCTCTTTATGGCTCACAGTACAGAGCCTAAAATGCAGAAGATGCTCCAGAAATATTTGTTGCATAGATGAATGAATAGATACTTATTTTTAAATTAAATTCTCTCTTGTGTCTTGTATGCTGGAATTCACGGGAGTTAGACATATAGCTAAGGTGTGGAATTTCATGACCTATTTAAAGACAGCCGGATAATACTCTCTATCTATGGCAGATAGAGCTTTGTGCAGTGAACAAACAGTAACCTTTTAGTTTTTTTCTATTTCTGGGTTGTTGAGGGTGAGAGAGAAGGCCACCTGGAGCCTGGGTTGCACTGATTGCCAAACCACCACGATGTCTACCAGTTAATTTTACCCTGATTAGGCCAGAACTGGGTAAATGAGTGTTTCATCTTGCATTTTTCCACATAAGCAGATGTCTTTACCCACAGACAAATTTAGAATACAGTGTGGTTTTAAAGAAAAGGGAGGTTATTTTTCCAGTTAGGAAAAAGGTGGCTGCTTATCATCATTCTTAAAGACGTGTTTATTTTTTTAAAACATGGGTAACAAATTCCAGCTCTTCCAAGATGCCTTGCTAGATCTTGCCAGTTGGAATTAATCTTTATCCACCATTTACGCTCATATTATTTGTTTTGGAAGCTGCATGATACATTGGAAAGAGCATGGAATTTGGAGTTGAGTACTCGTGGGTCCTATCTTCCTGTTGGTAGTTATGCAACTGCTCTGAATCTCACTCTTCTTGTCTGTAAATTACCAACAATGATGCATGTTGGAGTTGAATGGGGGGGCTGTTAAACAATATTGTTTCCCATTTCTAAGTTCCAAACCCAGAGAGATGGATACAGGAGATACATTGACATAAAATACTAGTGGTTCCTCCCTAGTTCATCAATGCGTGTTCTGCAGGGGATCGAAGAGAAGCTGCTAGTGTGAGTCATATACTCTTTTTTTTAGGTTAGAGTAGAAATGGGGAATAAGTATTCCCTCATAAGAATACCTACGTTAAGGCTTATCTATCTGAAGGTCTAGAAGTAGCATATGAGGGGAGTGAGTAGTACGGGAGAGGGATAGGGAGGTTAGAGCCTGTCTTTTTTTCCTTAGTGCTCTTTAGAGCACTGAGTATAGGGCTATAATATAGTAGATTATCATTTGATGTTTGTTGAATTGAGTTAGAAACAAATCTCACTTTTTGATTAATATTACATGTTGAGTTTCTTTCCAGAATTATTGCACTTCCTTTCCCATATGATCTCTAGACATTATAGGTCTATACAATTCTTCTATTTTTTTACTTAAAAGTAATTTATAATCTGGTGTATATATATGTATATATACATATATAAAATATGTGTATCTACATATATAAAAGTTCAAAAATCAAAAATATATAGCTTGATGAATTATGACAAATTGGATACACCTATGTAACTATTACTCAGAGGAAGCAATAGAACACTACAGCATCCTTGAATACTCTTTTTTTTTTTTTTTTAAGATTTTATTTATTTATTTATTTGACAGAGAGAGACACAGCGAGAGAGGGAACACCAGCAGGGGGAGTGGGAGAGGGAGAAGCAGGCTTCCGCCGAGCAGGGCGCCCAATGCGGGGCTTGATCCCCGGGCCCTGGGATCACGACCTGAGCCGAAGGCAGACGCTTAACGACTGAGCCACCCTGGCGCCCCCTAGAATACTCTCCTGAGTCTCCTTCCAGAGGTAACCATTAGCTGTATTGCTAACTCTTCTATTAGTGCTGTCTCTTTTTGAAGTGTACGTGTGTGGTCTTATTCTGCTCAGGTTATGTATATATACTACATCTATGTTGTTTTGTATAGAATGTGTTCATTTTTATTTGCTGTAGCATTTTCCATTGTATGAATGTATCACCATTTATTTCTCCATTCTACTGTTGATGAACATTTGGATTGTTTCCAATGTTTTGCTATTATTACTAAAATTGCTGTGAAGACTCTTGTACATTTTTTGTATATTTATCTTGGGTACATACTTAGAAATAAGACTTCATGGACACCGGGTAAGTGAATATTTAACTTTGATAGATAATACAAAAACAGTTTGCCAAAGTGTACCAATTTACATTACCACGAGATTGTATGAGAACTCGTTTGATTCACATCATCATCAACAGTGGATAATCTCAGTCTTCTTATTTGCTGCTCTGCTGATATGTAGTGATATCTGATTGTGGTTTAAATTTGCATTACCTGGGGCGCCTGGGGGGCTCAGTCGTTAAGCGTCTGCCTTTGGCTCAGGTCATGATGCCAAGGTCCTGGGAAAGAGCCCTGCATCGGGCTCCATGATCAGCGGGAAGCCTGCTTCTCCCTCTCCCACTCCCCCTGCTGGTGTTCCCTCTCTCGCTAACTCTCTCTGTCAAATAAATAAAATCTTAAAAAATTTGCATTTACCTGATGATTAATGAAGTTAACCAAACATTCTTCATGGGTTCTATTGGTCATTGGCATTCTGTCATGTGCAGTTTCTGTTCATGTTTTTCATTTATTTTTATGAGGTTATCTGTATTTTTTTACTAATATGTAGTCTAATTTATAACTCATTTTCTATGATTAATGCTTTTTTATGTCCTAGCTTAATAAATTGTTGTCTATCTCAGGACATCAAGATACATACCAATGTTATCTTCTGCCAGCTTCCCCTCTCCTTTTTAAATATACATCTATATTCCACCTGGAATTGATTTTTTGTGTGTGGTATGAGATATGGCCCAGGTTCATTTTTCATTTGGATATCCAGTTGATCAGGACTCTTTATTAAATTTCCTCATTGTTCATTAGTACCTCCTTCATCATAAATCAAGAGTCTGTATATATAAATTTGTTTCTGGACTAATTTATTCCATTGTTCTTTTGATCTATTCTTACCTTAATACCACAACGTCTTAATAGCTATAGATTTAAGATGTCTTAATACCTTGGGGCATAAATCCTCCAGTTTTTCGTCAAGATTATCTTGGCTGTTCTTGATCCACAGCATTTCCATGCAAATTTTAGAATTATCTTGTAAATTCCTACAAAAAATCTGCTGGGATATGTTTTATTTTGGAATAATTTTATACTTACAGAAATGTTGCATGAGAAATACAATGAGTTCTTGTATATCCCTCATCCAGTTTCTCACATTGTTAACATCTTTTATTACTATGGTACGTTTATCAAAACTAAGAAACTGACATTGATATATTACTATCAACTAAACTTCAGACTTTATTTGGATTTCACTAGTTTTTCCATTCATGTCCTCTCTTTCCCCAGGACTCAAGTCTTGCGTCTAGTGGCCATGGCTCTCTAGTCTTTTCTTTACCATGATGTTGTCCCAGTCTTTGTTTTTCCCTCATGATTTTGACAGTCTTAAGGAGTACTGGCCAGTTATTCTGTAGAATGTCCATAATCTGAAGTTTTCTGTTGTTTTTCTTATGATTATTCTGGAGTTTTTGGAAAAAACACAACAGAATTGAAGTACCCTTCTCATCACATTCTATCAGGGGATACATGATATACACATGGAATTGCTGGTGATGTCAGCCTTCATCAATTGGTTAAAGTACTGTTTGCTAGGTTTCTCTATTCTAAGTTTATATTTTTCCACTTTTTACTCTGTTCTTTGGGAATGAGTCATTAAGTCTGGCCTACCCTGGAGGTGGTGGTGATGGTGGGGAGGGCATCAAGATCCACCTCCTGTAGAATGCCCTATATTCATATATTATTTAGAATTCTGATGTCAGAAAATATGTATGTATGTATGTATTCATTTAATCAATCATTTATTTATATCAGTATGGATTCCTGTATATTTACCTTATCCTTTTTTATAATCCATGCCACTTTGTTTATTTTGTTGCTCAAATATTCCAGCTTTGGTCATGGGGAAACTTTTCAGCTTGGTCCCTGTGTCCCTTGGATGACCTATACGTTTGTTTGTGGAGAACTTCCTTACGTTTTTGGCACTACAAGATGATCTGGGCCCATCTTTTATATTCCCTGACCCAGTCCTAGAATCAGTGATTTATTCAATGAGCCTTTGTTCCTTTTATTGGAGAATGGTATTTAGAAATCAATGGTCATTGGGTGTGCTTATTGTTACCATTGTTTCTAGGCCCTTTCAGTGGGCAGTGCTAGCATATATATAATATATTTATATATGTATACACAAATATATGTATATATGTGTATGTATCTGTGTATCTATGAATACTAACCCATGTGTACATGTACATCTATAAGTGTTCTGTATCTATTTGTATACATAATATAATATATATACATATATATTATATATATATATATATATATATATATATATATATATATAAAGCTAAACATGAGTTTATACTGATATCTCATTTAGTACTACCAGGTACCTTCTAGCTTCCCTTGCTTGCTTATCTATAATCCTCCCCGGGTGAGCAACCTGGTATTCAGCATTATCTATTTACCTATTTGTTCAACCCTAGTATGTAAGTAAAGGAATTTCAGAAGTGTTAATCTGTATCTCTATCTCTATGAGAAAGAAATTCATCAACTAGAGTACAGTGATTATGTACAGTTCCTTTTTTCTATCGTTTTATAGGTTTTATTTTTTTTAAGATTTTATTTATTTACTAGAGAGAGAGAGAGAGAGAGCATGAGCGAGGTGAGGAACAGAGGGAGAAGCAGGCTCCCCGCTGAGCAGGGAGCCCGACACAGGGCTCCATCCTGCCACTCTGAGATCAGGACCTGAGCTGAAGGCAGCTGCTTAACCGACTGAGCCACCCAGGCGCCTCTGGTTTTGTAGTTTTTAGTCAAAACATCATTTTTCAGATGGTTGGTTCCTTTTTTTTTTTAGTTTGCACATAGTAAAGTTCACTCTTTGTAATATATAGTTCCATGAATTTTAACAAATGCATAGAGTCCTGTGTCTAACCCCAGAACAGCTCCTTTACCCAAAAAGTTCCTCTGAAAGTCCCTTTGCAGTCAAGCATTCTCCCTTCCCTGACCTCTGGCAACCACTAATCTGTTTTCATTCCTTATAGTTTTGCCTTTCCCAATATGTCATATGAGTGAAATCATACACTACGTAGCCTCTTGGGTATAACTTCTTTCACTTAATACAATGCATTTCAGATTCATCCATGTTGGTGTATAAATCAAAAGCTCATTTCTTTTTATAGCTGAATCGTATTTCATTGGATGGATGTGCCGTAGTTTATTCCTTTGTTAAAGGATGTCTTGGATGCTTCCAGGTTTTTTTTTTTTTTTTAAGTTTATTTATTTAAGTAATCTCTACACCCAATGTGGGGCTTGAATTCATGACCCTGAGATCAAGAGTTGCTCACTCTTCCAACTGTGCCAGCCAGGCACCCTGGAGGCTTCCAGTTTTTAGCAATTAGAAAAGAAGCTGCTAGAAACATTCACACACAGGCTTTTGTTTAGACATGCATTTTCAAGTCACTTTGGTGAATTCCTAGGAGTGTGATTGCTGAGGATTATGGTGAGTCTATTTTTAACTTCATAAGAACTGCTAAATGTTTTCCAAAGTGGCTGTATCACTTTGCATTCCCACCCGCATTGAATGAGAGTTCCTGTTCACCTGCGTTCTTGCCGGCATTTATTGTCAGTTTTAGGATTGAAGCCTTTCTAATAAGTGTGTAGTGATAGCTCATTGTGGTTTAAATTTGCATTCCCCTAACAGCATATGATGTTGTTTATCTGTTCTTTTCATTTTCATTTTTCATTTAACAACTATATATCTTCTTCAATGAAGTGTCTGCTCAGATCTTTTGCCCATTTTAAAATTGGATTCTTTTTCTTTTTCTGAGTTTTAAGAGTTCTTTACATATTCTGGAGACAAGTCCTTTGTTAGACATGTGATTTAAATATATTTCATCTGTGGCTTGTCTTTTCATATTCTTGACCATGCCTTTCACAGAGCAAAGTTGTAATGTTAATAAAGTCCAACTTCTCATTTTTTTCTTTTGTAGATTGTACATTTGATGTTTTATTAAAAAATACATCACTAAAGGCAAGTCATGCAACTTTTCTCCTGTTTTCTTCTAAAAGTTTTAAACTTTATGTTTTATATTTAGTTCTGTGATTCTTTTTGAATTAATTTTTGTGTAAGGTATGAGTTATGTGTCTACATTCTTTATTTCTATATGGGCACCCAAGTATTTGAGCAGCATTTGCTGAAGAGACTTTTTTTTCCTCAATTGAATTGCATTGGTCCCTTTTCAAATACCAGCTTTGTGGCTCTTCATTTTGTTTGTTGGGATTCTGATTGGGAGTATATAAAATCCATAGATAACTTTTGACAGAATTGACATCCTTATAATGAGCCTTCTCATCTACAAATATGGTTTATCTTTACATTTATTTAGTTCTTTAATTTATATCAATATTTTTCGGTGTAATGTTCTTGCATATAATTTTTGATGCCATAGTTAGTATTGAATTTCATTTTCTAATTGTTTGTTTCTTGTATATAAACATGCACTTGATTTAAAAAGAATATTGGTTTTCCGAGAAACAAACTGAGACTTCTAGAGGGGAGGAGGGTGGAAGGATGGGTTGGCCTGGTGATGGGTATTGAGGAGGGCATGTATTGAATGGAGCACTGGGTGTTGTGGGCAGACGGTGAATCATGGAACACTGCATCAAAAACTAATAGTGTAATGTATGGTGATTTACATAACATAACAAAATAAAATTAAAAAAAATCCTGAGAAGCCATTAAAAAAAATACTGGTTTTGCATCCAGCAACTTTCCAAATGAATTTCTCATACATTATTTCTCATAGTTTAATTCTCTTAGTTTTTCCAGAGATTTAAAAGAAATTTTGACCACAGAGAGATTTTGTTTGTGAATAGTGACAAGTTTATTTTTCTTTCATTCTAATCTTTAATCATTTCGTTCTTCTCCTTTTTCTAATCTTACTGCGTTGGCTACAGCCCACCGTGCAATTCTGAATAGAAGTGCTGAGAGCACATCTCATTGTCTCAAGGGGAAATCTTTCAATACTAAAATATTTAATACAGTGTTTCCTATGGATTTTTTAAAAGATAAATTTTATCAGGTTAAGTAAATTCCTATTTATTCCCAGTTTGCTAAGAGTTTTTAGTCACAAATACATGTTGAATTGTTTTCACTGCTTTTCTGCATTTATTGAGGTAATCGTATAATTGCTATCACTATCTTTTGTTAATTGGTGAATTGCTTTGATTGATTTTTGAAAGTTAAACTAACCTTTGATTCCTGGCACAATCCCCTCCTGATCACATTGTATATTCTTTCCATCTATTCCTGGATTAGATATGGAATTTAGTTAAGAATTTTTGTTTGTACATTTATAAGGGATATTGGTTTGTATTTTTCTTTTTTTGAATATTTTTGTCTGGTTTTGGTATGTAGGCAATACCATCCTCTTTAAATGAGTAGGAAAGCATATTTTTTTTTTCTCTTTGTTACCTTAAAGATTTGAGTAAGATGGCTACTATTACTTCTTTAATTTTTTTGGTAGAGTTTACCAGTAAAATAATCTGTATCTGGAGGTATTATAGTCTACCTGTCTGTCTCTCTTTCTCTCTCAATTTCTCTCTTTGTGTGTGAAGATTTTTCATTATGAATTTAATAGAATTTAAAATTTTTTTATAATACTCATATTTATTAGTATAAAGTTGTTTGTAATCCTTTTATTAATATTTATAGGATGTATACTGATGCCTGCATTTTCATTCTTAATATATTGGTAGGTTGTGATTCCTATCTACTTTTTTCTTGGATAGGCTTACTAGAGGTTTATTGATTTTATTCATCTTTTTAATAAACCAGTTTTTGGCTTTATTGATTCAATTGTGTATTTGTTTTATATGATATTGTTAATTTCTGCTTCTGTCTTCATTACTTTTTCTCCCATTTAAATGATTTTTTTCCTTCTGGCTTGTTGAAATGGATATTTAGACAATTGTTTTTAACCTTTATTTTTTCCTAATAAATGAATTCAAGACTATAAATTTTCCTCTAAATTCAACTTTAGCTGCATCTTATAAATTCTGAAACATGGTTTTTGTTTACCATTTAGTTGAAAATATTTTCCAATTTCTATTATGATTTCTTCCTTGTTCCATAAGTTGTTTAGAAATAAATTGCTTAAGTTCTTAAAATCACATCTTAAAATAATCTTTTTGTTATGATTTCTAACTTAATTCTACTACATATTTCAATATACTGTCTTGACTTACTAGTTTCTCATACCAATTAGTTCTTTTACCATTTTCCAGATAATGTAAGGACCTCAGAACATTTTAATTCCATTTTCTCCCTCCCACTTTTTGTTATTATTGCCATGTATTTTAATTCTATGTATTTTTAACCTCGCAGACATTATTTCATACATTCAGTATTAACTTAGATGTACTTACATTTCTACCCTTTCTATTGCTCTTTATTTCTTCCTGAATTTTTATGCTATCATCTTGTGCTTTCTTCCTGAGGTACTCGCTTTAATTTTTTATTTAATGTAGGTCCATTTTATTGGTTTAAAAATTTCTCTTTGCCTTTGCTTTGATGAACATTTTTGTTGGAAATAGATTCTAGATTAGCATTTAGTAACTAGTTATTTTCTTCCAGCACTTGTAGTTTTCATTATTGTCAACTGGATTCATTGTTTCTGTGAAGTAGTTAGGCCTTAGTCTTTTTTTTTTTTTTAAGATTTTATTTATTTATTTGACAGAGCGAGAGAGCACAAGCAGGGGGAACAGTAGAGGGAGAGGGAGAAGCAGGCTCCCCGCCAAGCAGGGAGCCCAATGCGGGGCTCAATCCCAGGACCCTGAGATCATGACCTGAACTGAAGGCAGACGCTTAACCATCTGAGCCACCCAGGCGCCCCCAGGCCTCAGTCTTATTGATTCTCTTAAAAGAAAATAATTCTTCCCACTGCCCCCCCCAAACCCCTTCCTCCTGCTCCGGTTGCTTAAAAATTCTCTTTGTGTTTGGTTTTCAGCACTTTCACTATCATTTGTAGATATAGTTTTCTTCAAATTTATCGTGATTAGGATTTTTTATTTTTTTATTGTTAGGTTAATCACCATGCATTACATCATTAGTTTTTGATGTAGTGTTCCATGATTCATTGTTTGTGCATAACACCCAGTGCTCCATGCAGAATGTGCCCTCTTTAATACCCATCACCAGGCTAACCCATCCCCCCACCCCCTCCCCTCTAGAACCCTCAGTTTGTTTTTCAGAGTCCATCGTCTCTCATGGTTCCTCTCCCGCTCCAACTTACTCCCCTTCATTCTTCCCTCCTGCTATCTTCTTCTTTTTCTTTTTTCTTATATATGTTGCATTATTTGTTTCAGAGGTACAGATCCGTGATTCAACAGTCTTGCACAATTCACAATGCTCACCATAGCACATACCTACCCAATGTCTATCACCCAGCCACCCCATCCCTCCCACCCCCCACCCCTCAGCAACCCTCAGTTTGTTTCTTGAGATTAAGAATTCCTCATATCAGTGAGGTCATATGATACATGTCTTTCTCTGATTGACTTATTTCACTCAGCATAACACCCTCCAGTTCCATCCACGTCGTTGCAAATGGCAAGATCTCATTCCTTTTGATGGCTGCATAATATTCCATCGTGTATATATACCACCTCTTCTTTATCCATTCATCTGTCGATGGACATCTTGGCTCTTTCCACAGTTTGGCTATTGTGGACATTGCTGCTATAAACATTGGGGTGCATGTACCCCTTCGGATCGCTATATTTGTATCTTTGGGGTAAATACCCAGTAGTGCAATTGTTGGATCATATGGTAGCTCTATTTTCAACTGTTTGAGGAACCTCCATACTGTTTTGAGAGTGGTTGCACCAGCTTGCATTCCCACCAACAGTGTAGGAGGGTTCCCCTTTCTCTGCATCCCCGCCAACATCTGTTGTTTCCTGACTTGTTAATTTTAGCATTCTGACTGGTGTGAGGTGGTATCTCATTGAGGTTTTGATTTGGATTTCCCTGAATCTGAGCGATGTTGAGCACTTTTTCATGTGTCTGTTGGCCATTTGGATGTCTTCTTTGGAAAAATGTCTGTTCATGTCTTCTGCCCATTTCCTGATTGGATTATTTGTTCTTTGGGTACTGAGTTTGATAAGTTTTTATAGATTTTGGATACTAGCCCTTTATCTGATATGTCATTTGCAAATATTTTCTCCCATTCTGTCGGTTGTCTTTGTTTTGTGGACTGTTTCCTTTGCTGTGCAAAAGCTTTTTATCTTGATGAAATCCCAATAGTTCATTTTTGCCCTTGCTTCCCTTGCCTTTGGCAATGTTTCTAGGAAGAAGTTGCTGTGGCTGAGGTTGAAGAGGTTGCTACCTGTGTTCTCCTTTAGGATTTTGATGGACTCCTGGCTCACATTTAGGTCTTTCAACCATTTGGAGTCTATTTTTGTGTGTGGTGTAAGGAAATGGTCCAGTTTCATTGTTCTGCATGTGGCTGTCCAATTTTCCCAACACCATTTGTTGAAGAGACTGTCTTTTTTCCATTGGACATTCTTTCCTGCTTTGTCAAAGATGAGTTGACCATAGAGTTGAGTGTCCATTTCTGGGCTCTCTATTCTGTTCCATTGATCTATGTGTCTGTTTTTGTGCCCATACCATACTGTCTGGATGATGACAGCTTTGTAATAGAGCTGGAAGTCCGGAATTGTGATGGCACCAGCTTTGCTTTTCTTTTTCAATATTCCTCTGGCTATTCGGGGTCTCTTCTGGTTCCATACAAATTTTAGGATTATTTGTTCCATTTCTTTGAAAAAAGCAGATGGTATTTTGATGGGGATTGCATTGAACATGTAGATTGCTCTAGGTAGCACTGACATCTTCACAATGTTTTTTCTTCCAATCCATGAGCATGGAACGTTTTTCCATTTCTTTGTGTGTTCTTCAATTTCTTTCATGAGTATTTTATAGTTTTCTGAGTACAGATCCTTTGCCTCTTTGGTTAAATTTATTCCTAGGTATCTTATGGTTTTGGGTGCAGTTGTAAATGGGATCGCCTCCTTAATTTCTCTCTCTTCTGTCTTGTTGTTGGTGTATAGGAATGCCATTGATTTCTGTGCATTGATTTTATATCCTGCCACTTTACTGAATTCCTGTATGAGTTCTAGCAGTTTTGGGGTGAAGTCTTTTGTGTTTTCCAAATACAGTATCATATCATCTGCAAAGAGTGAGAGTTTGACTTCCTCTTTGCCGATTTGGATGCCTTTGATTTCTTTTTGTTGTCTGATTGCTGTGGCTAGGACTTCTAATACTATGTTGAATAGCAGTGGTGATAGTGGACATCCCTGCCACGTTCCTGACCTTAGGGGAAAGCTCTCAGCTTTTCCCCATTGAGAATGATATTTACTGTAGGTTTTTCATAGATGGCTTTTATGATATTGAGGTATGTACCCTCTATCCCTATACTCTGAAGAGTTTTGATCAAGAAAGGATGCTGCACTTTGTCAAATGCTTTTTCTGCATCTGTTGAGAGGATCATATGATTCTTGTTCTTTCTTTTGTTAATGTATTGTATCACGTTGATTGATTTGCAGATGTTGAGCCCACCTTGCAGCCCAGGGATAAATCCCACTTGGTTGTGGTGAATAATCCTTTAATGTACTGTTGGATCCTATTGGCTAGTATTTTGGTGAGAATTTTTGCATCCATGTTCATCAAGGATATTAGTCTGTAATTCTCCTTTTTGATGGGGTCTTTGTCTGGTTTTGGGATCAAGGTAATGGTGGCCTCTTAAAATGAGTTTGGAAGTTTTCCTTCCATTTCTATTTTTTGGAAAAGTTTCAGGGAAGAGGTGTTAATTCTTCTTAAAATGTCTGATAGAATTCCCCTGGGAAGCTTTCTGGCCCTGGGCTTTTGTTTGTTGGGAGATTTTTGATGACTGCTTCAATTTCATTAGTGGTTATAAGTCTGTTCAGGTTTTCTGTTTCTTCCTGATTCAATTTTGGTAGTTGATACATCTCTAGGAATGCACCCATTTCTTCCAGGTTATCTAATTTGCTGGCATAGAGTTGCTCATAATATGTTCTTATAATTGTTTGTATTTCTTTGGTGTTGGCTGTGATCTCTCCTCTTTCATTCATGATTTTGTTGATTTGGGTCATTTCTCTTTTCTTTTTGATAAGTCTGGCCAGGGGTTTATCAGTCTTGTTAATTCTTTCAAAGAACCAGCTCCTAGTTTCGTCGATCTGTTCTACTGTTCTTTTGGTTTCTATTTCATTGATTTCTGCTCTGATATTTAGTATTTTTCTTCTCCTGCTGGGTTTAGGCTTTATTTGCTGTTCTTTCTCCAGCTCCTTTAGGTGTAGGGTTAGGTTGTGTGTTTGAGACCTTTCTTGTTTCTTGAGAAAGGCTTGTATTGCTATATACTTTCCTCTTAGGACTGCCTTTGCTGGATCCCAATGATTTTGAACAGGTGTGTTTTCATTTTCATTGGTTTCCATGAATTTTTTAAAATTCTTCTTTAATTTCCTGGTTGCCCCATTCATTCTTTAGTCGGATGCTCTTTAGCCTCCATGTATTTGAGTTCTTTCCTCTTGTGATTGAGTTCTAGTTTCCTCTTGTGATTGAGTTCTAGTTTCAAAGTATTGTGGCCTGAAAATATGCAGGGAATAATCCCAATCTTTTGGTACAGGTTGAGATTTGTGACCTAGGATGTGATCTATTCTGCAGAATGTTCCATGGGCACTAGAGAAGAATGTGTATTCCGTTGCTTTGGGATGGAGTGTTCTGAATATGTCTGTGAAGTCCATTTGGTCCAGTGTGTCATTTAAAGTCTTTATTTCCTTGTTGATCTTTTGCTTAGATGATCTGTCCATTTCAGTCAGGGGGTGTTAAAGTCCCCCACTATTAGTGTATTGTTGTCAATGTGTTTCTTCACTTTTGTTATTAATTGCCTTATAAAATTGGCTGCTCCCATGTTAGGGGCATAGATATTTACAATGGTTAGATCTTCTTGTTGGATAGACCCTTTAAGTAGGATAGAGTGTCCTTCTTCATCTCTTAATACAGTCTTTGGTTTAAAATCTAATTTGTCTGATATAAGGATTGCCACCCCAGCTTTCTTTTGGTGTCCATTAGCATCGTAAGTGGTTTTCCACCCCCTCACTTTCACTCTGGGGGTGTCTTTGGTTCTAAAATGAGTCTCTTGCAGACAGCATATCGATGGGTCCTGTTTTTTAATCTTATCTGATAGCCTGTGTCTTTTGGTTGGGGCATTTAGCCCATTTACATTCAGGGTAACTATTGAAAGGTATGAATTTACTGCCATTGTATTGCCTGTAAGGTGACTGTTACTGTATATTGTCTGTGTTCCTTTCTGATCTATGCTGCTTTTAGGCTCTCTCTTTGCTTAGAGGACCCCTTTCAGTATTTCTTGTAGGGCTGGTTTCGTGTTTGCAAATTCCTTTAGTTTTTGTTTGTCCTGGAAGCTTTTGCTCTCTCCTTCTATTTTCAATGACAGCCTAGCTGGATATAGTATTCTTGACTGCATTTTTTTCTCGTTTAGTGCTCTGAAAATATCATGCCAGTCCTTTCTGGCCTGCCAGGTCTCTGTGGATCGGTCTGTTGCCAGTCTAATATTTCTACCATTGTAGGTTACATATCTCTTCTCCTGAGCTGCTTTCAGGATTTTGTCTTTGTCTCTGAGACTTGTAAGTTTTACTATTAGATGTCGGGGTGTTGACCTATTTTTATTGATTTTGAGAGGGGTTCTCTGTGCCTCCTGGATTTTGATGCCTGTTTCCTTCCTCACCTTAGGGAAGTTCTCTGCTATTATTTGCTGCAATATACCTTCTGCCCCTCTCTCTCTTTCTTCTTCTTCTGGGATCCCAATTATTCTAATGTTGTTTCGTCTTATCGTATCGCTTATCTCTCGAATTCTTTCCTGGTGATTCTGTAGTTGTTTATCTCTCTTTTTCTCAGCCTCTTTATTTTCCATCACTTGGTCTTCTATATCGCTGATTCTCTCTTCTGCCTCATTTATCCTAGCAGTTAGTGCCCCCATTTTTGATTGTACCTCATTAATAGCCTTTTTGATTTTGACTTGGTTAGATTTTAGTTCATTTCTCCAGAAAGGGTTTCTGTAATAACTTCCATGCTTTTTTCAAGCCCAGCTAGTATCTTTAATGTGATGATTCTGAACTCTAGGTCCGACATCGTACTAAAGTCCGTATTGAGTAGGTCCCTGGCTGACGGTACTACCTCTTGTTCTTTTTGCTGAGGTGATTTTTTTCATCTTGTCATTTTGTCCAGAGGAGAAGAGATGAATGAGAGAACAAAATGCTAACAGGTTAACAACGTCCCCAGCAAATATACTCTATACAAATCAGAAAAGACCTGAAACCAGGGGAAAAGAAAGGGAAAGAAAGAAAAAAGAAAGAGGAAAAAAAAAGGATAAAAACAAAAACAGAACAATACAAAAAAAGCAGAATGTGATCAAATATGATCAGGCTAGTGCATAGATCAGTGCCACACACTAGATTTTGGGCGTATTTTTGTCTGTTAGAAAAAAGTGCCTCCTAAAATTTTAAAGGAAGAAAGACATATATGTACAAAATTAGGGTTGATACAATGAAGAGATGGAAGATGACTGTAAAGATGAAAATTATAAAAGATTTTATAAAAGGAATTGATAAGATAAGAAGTTGTTTGAAAAAAGAAAGAAGATTTAAAAAAAAAAAGGGAGAGACTGTGATCAGGCAGGAGCCTAGAACAAAGCCATACACTATCATTTAAGGTATATTTTGATCTGTTAGAAGAAACTCTATCTCAAAATTTTAAAGAGAGAACAACTTATATATATATATATATATATATATATATATATATATATATATGCCAAAAATAAGGGTAACTACTATGAAGAGATAAAATATGACTGTAAAAATGAAAAATAAAAAATGTTTTTTTAAAAAAGGGATTGATAAGATGTTGGTTGAAAAAGGGAAAAAGAAAAATTAAAAAAAATAGTTAAAAAAATTCATTTTGAAAAACTAATGAATCATGGTAAAAAAGCCATGAATTCTATGTGCAGTATTCCCCTAGCGCAGGAGTTCTCCCGTTCTCCCGTTCTCCTTGATCGGTAAACTTCGTCTTGGCTTGCTGGCTGTTCGTGCTGATCTTCTGGGGGAGGGGCCTGTTGCCGTGGTTCCCAAATGTATTTGCCGGAGGCGGAATTGCCCCACCCTGTTCGGTCGGGGCTAAGCAGGCTGCTCGGGTTTGCTCTCAGGAGCTTTTGTTCCCTGCAAGCTCTCAGTACAGCTTTGGAGGACCAGGGTGAAAAGGGTGGCCTTCCAATCTCCACCCGGAGGAGCTGAGAACTCGGGGCCCCGCTCCTCAGTGCGCCCCCAGGGAAAAGCAGTCACTCCTGTCTCCCTGGTCTCTGACCGCACTCCATGCTCACCCGGCCTGTGACCGAGTGTTTCTATCTCTGGCACCCGACCCCGTGTGGAGTCTCTAAACCCAGCAGATCCCTGCGGTGCGCTCCGGTGCCGCTCCTCCCCGGGGAGGAAGGGGAGTCTCCCCGGCTCTGCCGCTTGTTGGGTCCCTGCTGGGGGAGCAGTGGCCCAACTGGGCCGCGGATCACAGTTTATGGCAACCCCGAGCTGAGAGCCCGCGCCTTGGTTCCGTCTCTGCAGCCGGCTTCCCTGCTCCAATACCTGGGAGCTCTGCTGCACTCAGGCACCCCCGGTCTTTCTGTGACCTCGAGGGTCCTGAGACCACACTGTCCCGCGAGGGTTCCATCTCCCCCGCTTAGCCACTGGAGCGATGTCCCTCAGCGGAGCCAGCTTCTAAAAGTTCCTGATTTTGTGCTCCGTGGCTCTATCACTTGCCAGAAGCGGCCGACGGAGGCCCCCTCCCCCGCCGTCTATCCTCCCAAATATCGCCTCGGATTCACTTGTCCGCATGTCCTACCTTCCAGAAAGTGGTCGCTTCTCTGTTCAGAGAGTTGTTGCTACTCTCTTCTTCGATCTCCTGTTGAGTTCGTAGGTGTTCAGAATGGTTTGATCCCTATCCAGCTGAATTCCTGAGACCAGACGAAATCCAGGTCTTCTACTCCTCCGCCATCTTGCTCCACCCCCCCCATTAGGATTTGAAGCACTTTTTCAATTTTGTGGCTTGATATCTTTCAGTGCTGCAAAATTTAAGACCATTATTTCCTCAAAATTACTTTTGAATTGTTCTTTCTTTCTTCTCCTTCTGTGACTCCAAACATTTTCTTGGAATACCATGTCCTTTACTACCCTCAGCCAATATTTTCCATCCTTTTGTCTCCTGTGCTTTCGTGTGAATATTTTCTTTTGACCTTTAGTTTCATTAATCACCTCTTTGTGTCTGTTTCTGCTGTTAACCCATCTATTAAAGTTTTAATTTTAGCTAATGCATTTCTTAGTTCTAGAATTCTACTTTGTTTCTCTTTTTAGATAAAATGATCTATCTTTTCATTTAATTTCTTCAACATATAAATCCGATATTTTAATGTACATGCCTAATAACTTAATATCTGTTTTTCTTCTATGGGTATGTTTCTGTTTTATTTGTCTTGGTTTTTGGCCACATAGTCTTGTTTTCTGATATGCCTAGTCATGTTTGATTGACCACAGGACCTCAGACATGAACAATTGTGGAGATAAATTGAGCCTTTGGATGTGCTTTCTGCATCCCTAGAGAACGTAGTTTTGCGTCTGTCAGGCAGCTAGGGTATGGGTCAATCACCTTAACCCAATCAGTGGTTAAGTTAATTCAAATCTGGAATTCAGCCTTTGTGAGCACTGATCTAATTTAGGTTTTTCTCTTTTCCTGAAGTGAAGGCCTTTTGTGGTCTGAAATAAGAATCTGGATAGTTTAATATGGACTTTTCTTTTTGAACGCCAGCTTTTGTCCCTCAGTCTTATAAAACTGTAAAAAGTTTTGCTCAGCTTTTTAGCTTCTTCAATTGCCATTTTTTTTGCTCAGCATCTTTATATCTTAGTAGCCACTTGGGAATCCAAAACTGATTTAAGGGGAAAAGCAGCACCAAATGTTGGCATTACCCCTCTAAGTTTCCCTTCTTTTTGGAATCTTGGCCTCTTAGTCCTCACAGTTTGGAGACTATCTAATAATGTCTTTAAAGAAAGAATATATATAGGTATACATGTACATGTAGTTCAACTCTTGTTTTTCATGATGGAAAGAGTGGTCTGCAACACTCTTGTCCATCATTACGGAGTGAAGTTACTGATCTATATGGTTTTTGAACATCGTATTAATTAATTATTCATATTAATACTAAGATTATGGTGAACATCTAATTAGATTATATGTGGAAAAGCATTGAGCAAACTGGAAAGTTCTATACAAACACAAAGTATTACTATCATTCTAATACAGAATATAATCTCTCTGAAACCTGTAGAAATAGAGCAGAGAAGTATTTGATAATTTTTCGTTTATTATTATTATTAAAGATTTTATTAATTTCTTTGAGAGAGAGAGTGAGTGAGTGAGTGCACAGAGGTAGAGGGAGGACTCCCTGCTGAGCAGAGAGCCCCACGTGGGGCCCAATCCCAGGATCCTGAGATTGTGACCTGAGCCAAAGGCAGATGCTGAATGGACTGAGCCACCCAGGTGCCCCGGTATTTACTGTTTTTCTAGTCTGGATTCTCTTCAAGGGCCAGGGTCATCTAGTGAATATGCTACTCGATGTAGAAGATGGAGAGCTGTCAAAATACGGGGTCTTATGCCAGTAAAACTGGGAGATGTATTTCCCCAAGGCGACCCAAAGGTAGAAACCATCACTCAATAGGAAGTTAGACAGTCCTGGTTGATGGAGGTGGGTTGTCATGGGATGTCCAAGATGAGGGATACCATTATATACTTTTTTTCTCAGGATCTTTTTGTCAAGATTTCAGTGGGGAATGGTGCCAGACGAATCCACCCACCTTATCTTCACATTCTCTCCACACTTGCTCAGGGATTTCACTGTAGGTAACTCTCCACTTATCCCTTCCTTCATACTAGCCTTAACTTCTCTTTGACCTCAAGCTTTACAGTGCAATAGAAATTTTCAAAGGCAAAAGATTGGAAATTAGTGTTGGTTTCATGCCAGGCACTATATCTTGATGTACAGTATCTCATAAGGTGTGAAGATTTTTCCAAATAAATCTTACCTATTTTTAAAACAGATCTTATAAATAACTGCAATAAGCGTTGTGTATTAGCTTAGGTTAAGTTGAAATATGTTCTTATACAAAAGGTTATAAGAACAGTTCAAATTAGTTACTCAGAGTTATAAAGGACACCTCCAATGATGAATGAAAGTCAGTGGTAATATAAAAAACAGAAATAGTGTTTGAGAGTGAGTATGGAAGTTGGGTCCTAGAGTATGTGCATTATTTGTCACAAAAGGGAGAAAATAGATGTAGTTTATTTTATTTTATTTTATTTTATTTTATTTTTTTAAAGATTTTATTTATTAGACAGAGACACAGCGAGAGGGAACACAAGCAGGGGGAGTGGGAGAGGGAGAAGCAGGCTTCCCGCGGAGCAGGGAGCCCGATGCGGGGCTCGATCCCAGGACCACCCGAGCCGAAGGCAGACACTTAACCGACTGAGCCACCCAGGTGCCCCGAAAATAGATGTAGTTTTATAAGTCAAGAAATAGAGATAAAAGCATGTAATGCCACGTAATAATGAAACTCCCCAGAAGAACTAACACTAGAAATCCCTGAGTTATTATCTCGAGGAAGGGAGTGTTTGTGTGCTAACGGAGTGGAGACTCTTTCTTTTAATTTGATACCATTCTGCACTCTGATGTTTTTATTTACCAAGTAAAATTTTTCTTTTATAATAGAAATAGTTTTAGTTTTTTAAATGTGAGAACAAATCTACACCTTTGTTTCTTCAGTAATTTAAATCCTTGAGGGATACAGCATCACACGGATTCTGTGGCCAATGGCTTGAGCAGGAAGGTCGCTTTGGAATGTGACATCAGTTATGTCACTGTTTCCGTGAGCATGAGTTACTTTTCCCCAGATTACTCTGGTTTTGTTTGGTTTGCCACCAGGAGTCACTGTGTTGTTCTTTCCTTTGTACACATAAGCACATCTCTTGCCTAGACAGCATTCAGTTTCATCTCAAGAATAAACACCTTCAGTTTTAAGAAGAGCCCTGTGTTCTCTCTGGTTCCAGAGACTCCACACATAGCCAGCAAAAGTGGCCTTGGAGCACAGCCTTTCAGACAGAGTTATTCTTTTAAGAGCCCTGTTCCCAGCGGCCTCCACAGGCTCCAAGATGGCAGAAACAGAAAGGCCTCTTTTATAATAAAAATAGTTTAAAAAAAAATAAGTGGATATATTAGACAAATGCACCTAATATCTAAAGATAGCAATATTAGAAACAGAAATTATCATTTAAAAAAATCTCAAAAACTAAAGACATGAAAATGAATACATTCATAATTTCTTTGGTTAAAGAGGAAATCAAAATCAAATTTATAGTACTTTTCAGAAATGACAACTGTCTTACTGCCTAAAAAGCTGTACTGTGTAGTTATTGATTAGAATATGGTGTAAATGTCCATTCTATTAATTGGCATTTGGTTTGTTTTCAGTTTGGAGTTATTACAAGTCTTATTTGCCCACGTAGCTATCACTGACAGTGCTCTTCATCCCTTTCTTAGATGCATATTTCAAGCTGGTATGATTTTCATTCTGCCTGAAAGACTTCCTTTAACGTTTTTTATGGAGGGGTTTGCAAGTCATCAGACCCCTGTTTCCAACTTTCGTATATCCAAAAGAGTCTTTATTTAACCTTCATTTTTGAAAGATATTTTCATGAGGTATATAATGCTAGTTGTATACCTAGTTGACAGTTATTTGCTTTTAGTACTTTAAAGATGTTTCTCAACTCTCCTCTTTTTTTTTTTTTTTTAAATATTTTACTTATTTATTTGACAGAGAGAGACTCAGCGAGAGAGGGAACACAAGCAGGGGGAGTGGGAGAGGGAGAAGCAGGCTTCCCGTGGAGCAGGGAGCCCGATGCAGGGCTCAATCCCAGGACCCTGGGATCATGACCTGAGCCGAAGGCAGACGCTTAACGACTGAGCCATCCAGGCGTCCCTCAACTCTCCTCTTATTTGCATTGTTTCCAATGAGAAATCTTTTGGACTTCTTATTGACGTTTGTCTGTCTGTAACATGCCTTTTTTTCTCTGAACACTTTTAAGGTATTCTATCACTGGTTTTGAAGAATTTAATGATGATGTACTTTGGTATAGTTTTCTTTTTGGATACTTTTGTATTTCTATAAATATTCTTGAGCCTGGTTGAAGAAATTGTGCTTAGGATCTGTGTTTCTTGGATCTGTGGGTTTATAATTTTCATCAAGTTTGGAAAATTCTTGGCTATTAGTTTTTCAAAGATTTTTCTGTCCCCTCTATCATACTTATTCTTGAAGAATCTCATTACATCCATATATGGCTGTTTCATAATTTCTCAACATCCCTAATGCTCTATTCCTTTTTTTTATTCTGGGTTTTTTTGTTTGTTTGTTTCATTTTGGATAGTGTCTTTTACAATATGTTCATGTTCACTAACCTTGTCTTTTGCAATGTCTAGCTGGCTAGTCATCCCATCCAGGGTACTATTCATATCAGGCAGTAGTTTTCATCTTTGGAAGTTTAATTTGTGCCCTTTTAAATGTCTTCTATGACTTAATTTTGAACATATGGAATCGAGTTACAGCAGTTGTTATTGTTCTTATCTGCTAACTCTACATCTGTGTCAGTTACTGTTGATATCAATTAATTCAGTTTTTTTCTTCATTATGGGTCACAATTTCCTGCTTCTTTCCATGCTTGGTAGTTTTTAATTGGCTGAGAGATATTGTGAAACTTACATTTTTGGATGCTGGATATTCTCGTATTCCTATTTGGGTCTTTTAATCATCTCTTCTGTATCTCGACCTAACTTTCTGAACATAATAACTTTTAAAATGTTTTCATGTGCTCATTCTGACATATACATCAGTTCTCAGTCAGTTTTCTGATTGATTGATTTTTTTCCTCTCATCATGGGTCATACATTACTGCTGCTTTGCGTGCCTGGTGATCTCTGGACGGCAAACATCATAAACTTTGCTTTTTTGGGTATTAGATACTTTTGTATTCTTTTAAAGAGTCTTCAGCTTTGTTCTGGGGTGTAATTTAGTCACTTGTAATCAGTTAGTCCCTTTGGGTCTTGTTTTTAAGATCTGTTAGCTTGGTCCAGAACAGTGTTTGACCTAGTATTCATCATTCCCCACTGCCGATGCAAAGTCCCTTCTGAGAACTCAGTGCCCTGTGAAAAGAAGGTGTTTCAGTCTGGCTAGCGGAAACAGGTGCTGCTTCTTGCTCTGCGTAAGGGCTTCGTAATCCTGATCCCTGGGGTGTTTTTGCCTTGGCCTCAAGTAGTTTTTTCACACCTTTGTGCTGATTGGTGGACTGCTGACTGAAGGTGACTTCTGGGGCTCTCTAGAGTTCCTTCCTGTACGACTCTCTCCTCCACGGACAATCTACTTTGTCTCCTCCACTCAAGTAGTCCACCGGCTTCTGCCCATTTCCCCCCATTTTTCTTTACCGCTTGCTGGAAACTCCCTCAAGGAAGTAAGTAAGTTGGGGCAACTGTAGTCCTCGCCTCATCGGCTTTCCAGCTCTGCTCCGATGTCCAGTGTCTTGACAACCATGGTTTCATAAATTTTTTCTTTTTCCTTCTGATTCTTTTAAGTAGCAGGGTAAGTCCAATCCATCTTACTTCATCTTGGTCAGAAGTGGAAGAAATTTATTTTAAAGTGTTAATTTTAGAATGTTAGGAAAGATCTCCTTGAATAATGAAATAGCAAAAGAGGTATGCAATCTTGCAATGGATACTAAATCATTCCAGAGTGGGTTTACTGCTGGACATTTACTTTTGTGAAGACAAAGACATCATACAATTTTCAAGCTTTTATTTATTTATTTCAAAGACTTTATTTTTTGACAGGGAGACAGTGAGAGAGGGAATAAAAGCAAAGGGAGTGGGAGAGGGAGAAGCAGGCTTCCCGCTGAGCAGGGAGCCCGATGCGGGACTGGATCCCAGGACCCTGGGGTCATGACCTGAGCTGAAGGCAGATGCTTAATGACTGAGCCACCCAGTTGCCCCCAATTTTCAAGCTTTTAAAAAAATGGTCTGTAATTGTTAATAGCTCTGACAGTAGAAGTTTGAGTAATATAGGGGATTATTATTTGAGCATATAAGTATAAAAACTCTTATCACAACTCACTTTAAGGATCACAATATCTGGATTGAAAAAAAGAAGCCTGGTTATGCTCCAGGCATCTCATTCTAAGCATCAGTCTTTTTTAGAAATATTTGTTTTATAATTCCCTTTAACACATTGCCTTTGATTTATCATATCTGTTGATAACACTAGATATCCAACACATTTATTAGTTTGACATTGCTTTAGGATATTTCAGGAGCTTTTTAATATATATGAAATAGAAAATGATAATTTGAGGCACACCCTATTGCTTGTTATGTGTATATACAGTGAATCCAGTTTTGATCTTTAATAATGGGTTATTTTAATTTAGTTGCAAAATTTACACTTTTTTATGGGTTCTGTGCAAAATGTTTGAAAAAGCTTGGGATGAGTGAGACGTCAATTAAAGTGCTAAATTATTCCTCAGTAATTGTAGAGGAATTTTAGTTTAAAATCACCTTGGTTTTAAATACTTCTGAGTTCAAACAAAAAGCTGAAACAGACCCATAACTACAGAGAAAAAACTAATGGTTGCTGGAGGAGAGGAGGTTGGGGAGGAGGGCAAATTGGGTGACGGGGAGTGGGAGAAGCCGGCTTTCAGTTGTGGAATGGATTAGTCACCGAGGTGAAAGGCCCAGCACAGGGCATTGAGTCAGAGGTGGTATGATAGCACTGGATGGCGGCAGGTGGGAGTGACACTCGTGGTGAACACGGCATAAACGAATGTACAAACTTGTGCAATCCCTGTGTCGTATGCCTGAACCTAACGTAACAGTGTGGGTCAGCTGTACTTCAATACCAACTAACTAACTAACTAACTAACTAACTAACTAACTACTTCTGAGTTAATACAGGTAAAGTGCTTAGAACAGCACATTAGTCTGTTTAGCCTGGAATGTAATGAGTTCAATACAGGTTAACTGGGTGACGTACGCAAACAGTGAATCGTGGAACACTACATCAAAAACTAATGATGGGATGTATGGTGATTAACATAACACAATAAAAAAACTTAAAAACAAAATTAAATGATTTCTTACTCTGAATTTTTTTTGAGATGTGTGTGACCGAGGTGTCACTGAGGTAGAGGTACTGATTCTGTAAGTAACTGGATCTTTGTGCTGATGACACCGCACTCCTGCCGCTCAGTATCTGACTTCAGAGGAGAGCAGGGGAGCCATGTGGCAAGGGGTCGGTGGTGTTTTGATCTCCCTGACTCTCTGTTGATAGTTTTTCATTTGAATTCCTGCTGTGGTGGAGCTTTCACTCAGAACTTCCACTCAGACACTGGGCAAGGGGGAATGAGAGGAGAGGGAGCAGGGGGGTGGGGGTGGGGAGGACGGGTAAGGGGCCTGGAGTCCGGGCAGGGCTGCAGAACAGACGTGGCCGCAGGAGGAAAACTTCTGCAGATGAGGCAGGGGAGCAGCGTAGAGTCAAGATGCATGCCTTTTGTGTTGACTTGGCCAGAGACTTGTCAGGGGAAATGCTTTCCCTGGAAATACAATTAGGAGTCAGAGAACCAATAGAAATGTAAAACTGGAATGCACCTTGAAGTCTGTCAGAGAAAAGCTATTTAAACAGGCCGGAGAGTGGACTTGTTTAAGAATTGTAGTGAGAAGATTAGTACAAAAAGCTAGCAATTCAAGAACAGCCCCACTTGCTCAGCTTGTACTAGATGAACGTTGCTTTGCTGTAGTTATAAATGATAATTAAAGTGTAGTATTTCTTTAAATAAATCTCTTTGTTTTTTATTGGTGAAGCAGATTATATATGATCAGTAATGAAGTCATTACTGACATGAATAATTTTCTACTTCATTTTAGATACCAGTTTTTTCCAAAAATAGGAATCCACTCAGTTGCATTGTCAAAAAGTAATCGCCGAAAATTTATAACCTTTATTTGATATTTGGACAGCTGCAGGGCTGTAGATTCTTCTTTATACTGAACTTAATTATCTCTCTGTTGCAGTCACCCACTGTAGTTCAGTTCTTTGGAATGAAACCGAGTAAGCCTTATCCATTTTAGGTATTTGAAGACAGTTTTGCAACCCCAGTTCTCCTTCAAGTTTTCATCACATGACATAGCCCCTTTCCCCTCACAATCCTGATTATCTTTCTAGATACAGAACCAATGGCCAAGGTCTATCTTCCGAATAGAGATAAAAAAGAAATATAAAATGTGCTCGCTACCACTAAAGTACTTATGAAATATTGATTTTTTCCCCCCAGTGTCTGTCATGTATCTTTATGCCCAACAGGTATGACAAGTTAACAGCTACAAAAGAGGAATTTTAACAAATAAATTCAATTGAAGGGGCCTGGTGAGTTGGAAGTGGCAGTGAAAGTTTGGTTGGAGCATGTGTTGTCCAGACATACACGTCCCATTAGAAAAGGAAGGATGCCAATTAACTAGTTAATTCAAAAATTATTTTATCCAGCCGTTCAGCCTTGCAACGTTTCTCAAAATGTGTTCTGGGCATCAGTCGACTGAGAAAAGTTTTTTTGTGGTTACATAAACTCTGCACACTGTGTTGCTTCTTTGAGATTCTGTGTGATACATTTCACATAAAGGATTCTGATCAGTCATGTAGCAAAGAAACTCCTTTAACATTGTTTTGATCAGCTTTTCCAAACTTAATTTTGCTATGGGAAACTTTATGTGTAACATTCATTGACTTCTTGTGGAACATATTTTGGAAAATGCTGTCTTAAAACATTGAACCACAGAATTTACTGGGCTTTTTATTCCAAACATTTCAGTGTAAGCAGAACCATTTTCATGAAAAATGGTTCTCTGAGGTAGACTGAGTGGCATGTATACTTGACTTGTTTCTACTGAAGATTTATCACAAAACACTGTCTGAGGGGAGCTGAGGAGTAAGAAAGAGAAGAAACCAGCAAAGTATCCTGGCATGTGATTTTGAGAGAAATTCACAAAAGAGCTAGAAGGTGGAAATATCATAAAACTGGAAGGAACCTTGAGAAATTTTTGTCTCTGTTCCATAGCTTCCTTTCTTAAACTAGGACACTATTCATTAAACCATCATCCATCATGAATGTGTTCGGATTAAGTCAGAGTATTTACAGATCACTAACTATAAGGTGATATAAATAGAGACAAAACCATTGTGCCAAAGAGCTTATAATTTAACCACAGAGAAAAGCTATATATCCACAAAATAATCAGATAATGATATAACGCAGTATGTAATTAGCTGTTGAGTAGAGTGGCTCGGATTATAAATACTCTGGAGTGGAGAGAAGGAAGTTATCCCTGTGAATGGAGTTGGAGAAAGTTTTCTATTTTTAAGAACTCCTCAAAAGGAGAGTTTAAATTTATCTTAGTAACCATTGTTGCGAGAGAATAACTGTCTCAAAGTTCTTTATGTTTAACAGAAGTATTTATTGCTGTATTCATACAAATTTCTCTTGGGCGGTCTTCAGTAGGAATGGAGAAAGGACATTTCCTAATATATTACTAAGATTACTGTGAGGAGAATACTTTTATGAAAAGATCATTGCAATTATTCTTTGTTACCAGAGGGTTTTACAAAACATTCAGATCAACAACACATTAAGTGTGCAATTCAGTGATAGCTTTGGAGCAAGATGACTTCCCAGAACAGTTGGGAAAAACCAGAAGAGTTATGATAAGAAATAAATAAAAGATAAGATAAAATCTGACAAAGGCAATGTGACGCAAGCATCAGAAGGAAAAGAATTAATAGGGAATGTGTATTTAAATAATAGGAGACAGAAAAAAAGACACACACAGGAAGCAGGTCCATGGGATGAGTGGATGGCTGAGATTAACATATGGAGACCAGACAGCAAGGATGGGTCCAAAGAGAGGAAGAGCCACCTGGGGATAAATATAGCAGCAGATAAGAAGAAAATATTGGATGGGGGTTTACTTCCTATTTTGGAAAGACAGGGGAGAAAGAGCACTAGCCACTTGAAGCAATTTAAAAATTACACGCTTCCCTCTTTCTCAGAAGGGTTATGTAATTTGTAAATGCTAAAGCAGACCTTTAAAAACACCGGCATCACTCTCCGTGTGATTTTTAAGCACCTTTTCTTTCATTAAGCCCAATGAAGCTATCAAGTCCTCTGTTTTAACTGTGCAGAACCCAGTTCCCACAGCCAGGAGCTCAGCGTATCAGAAACAGCATGAACAATTCTGAACTTGCACAAAATGTAATTGGCCAATTTGGAGACATTGTTTTGCACAGTATGATGTGTCTCATACATTTTTCATATAGAGGCAATGCATTTTATGAGACACACAATAAACATATGGAAATCCATGCCTTCTCAGGAGGCTGAGAGGAACAGAATGGGGGATGGGAGAGCAAGAACTGAGCTGAGTTGCATGACGAGATTTGTGAGCTCTGAAACTTGACAAGCTTGGAAAAAAACTATTCTAGGCAGGCTCTCCAAGACACTTACAAGGCTAATTATATCTGGTGCACTCCATTTTTTTCCTTGCTATAATTTCTTTACTGGTTTTAAATAAGTGCTTTTAATGTCTTTGAGGAAGGTGGAGGAACAAGGAGGGTGAGAATTTGCTTACCAGACCAGTTTTGCATTGTCCTGGCTCATTTCATGCCAACCTGTGTCTTTGCTAATCTTTTATGTGATTACCTACATTTCTGCTAATTGATGGCTTTTTATTCTCTTCTTTTGATAATTTTACAAATTAAGGCTCTACTTAAATGTTGTCAAGTTCAATCAGTATCCTCTTTTTAGGAGTATTAGAGTAAATGGGTAATAATCTTTTGTTGATTGACGTGTGGTAATATTAAAAATTACTGATGCAGCTTGAAAGTGTCTTTGTAGAGCATACTGAGGAACCACTGAAATGCGGTGGAAAAAGCCTCCAGTGGAGGGTGAGCTCATATTTGCACAGACAAACTTGGATCTGGGATGGAGAAGGAGGACACGGCTCCATTCACTGCTGCTCCAGCTGAGTCAGCACGTACTGACCGCAGTGTTTGGTACAGAGCACATTTGTAATAACTTCAGGATAACATTTGAAAATTTAAAGCTGAACATTCACATTCTAGCATTTGATTTGTGCAGGTCAGTTGTGTTTAGAAAGAAGGAATAAAGTCCTTTTTACTCATTCCCCTAATCACTCAGTATATATTGGGTACCTTTCTGGCCTGTAAAGCACAAGAACTGAATGTAGAAATAGATGGAATGAGACCACCTCAAGAAGCTGACATTCTGGTGGTGAGAGAGAATATGTATAGAAATAAGAGCTATCCAGAGACATCCATTTTTTAAATTTTTCCATTAAGCCTGTATTAGCTGACTACCCTGTCAGGATCTGTAATAGGGGATAAAAATATGAGGATGAAGAGAACGCAGTATTTGTTTCCAAAGGATTTGGTAACTGGGACAGGGGCACAGACTTGTAAATAAGCAATTATAGCAATGGAGTAACTGTTATTATATAATTATGGGCAAGTTGTTCTCAGCACCCTGAGGAAGAAGTCCTGAATTCTGCAAGGAGTCAGGCATGACGTTCTGGAAGGAAACAGAGACCATCTTGGGGTAGTTTGAGTCTCTGGTCCTATTATGTCTCACTTTCTTGTTCCAGATTGTGTGAACAAACAAATAACCCCCTTTCCTTTTATTGCTTAAGCAAGTTTGAGTTCGATTTCTGTCACTTACAGTCAAAATAATTCTGTAAAGCTCAGAGCCGGGAAGAGCCTCACATACATTGTTGCAAAAATGTTAAGAGAGCTACTGAGGAGCCATCATAGTAAGAGACTTGTTTTGTCTTTTAACTGGAAAGATGATGTCACTTATATTTAAATTATCTTCTTGGACATTTTACAATTATCTTCCATATTTTTGTATTGGAATTTATTTCTACTATCTCATTTTGTGTTTTCTATTTACCATGTCTTTAAAATTTTTTTTTCTGCTTTTTCCTGGATTGATGACATTTTCATTATTTCTTGCCTTCCTTTTACTTACTTGGAAGTTAAGCAGTCTATTTCTGTTCTTTTTGTAGTTACAGCAAGGGCTAAGTAAAAAATTAATCAGTACCTCTATCCTCCTTCGGCCCAATCCAAGTACTTTAATGCCATAATGTTAATCACCTTTCCCTTCCATATCCAAAATCTTTGTTTGGCATTGTCCTCCCCTGCGGTTATTACTATTGTTGTATATGCAACCTATATTTGTGTGGGTTTACTAAGAAATTACAATTTTATTGCTTGCTAATTTATCTTTAACCTATTATTTTCTTTTGGCTTACTTTCTTCATTTTGAAGTATATATATTCCTTACCACCTGTTTCAGCTGTCTGGAATAGTAAAATCTCTCAGTCCTTGGGAAAATCTTTATTGTGACCTCAGATTTGAAGGATAGTCTGGTTTACACAGGATTTGATCATGACAGTTTTTGCCCCACCTGGACTCATTCTCCGCTCCTCTACATCCTTCTCAATGCCCAAGAGACTGATCCATGTGGGCCGAATCGATGTCTCTTTGGCTTCAAATTGGATAAAACCATGGGAGGCTGGCAGGAGAAAAATTGGAAGGAGATGAAGAAGATGGGGTATTTTTTTCCTCCGGTCCTGTCTGATGAGTTACTGTAAGTTGACCGCTTCCCTTGACCAAAGGCCAAAGCTACCGTTAGGTGGCCTTCCCCGCCAACTTTCTACAAGTTCCAGTCATTGCTTACTTCTTCAGGCTTAAGAGTTGTATCATTTCTAGCGGTTAGTAAGCCTGTGGGACTACTACAGCATCCCTTGATGCTTTTCTTTCTAAACCTTACTCTTACTCATACTTTGCATCTAGTCCCTTTATTGAACTCTCCTCAGTGATTGAGTTGAGCGTACCATCTTTTGCCTCCTGGTTATAACAGTTATTTTTCCTTTAGCATTAACAAAAACCCTTTTTCCATTATCTTCTGGCTTTTATTATGATTGGTGGGAGGTATGATACCAGACTATTGTTCCTTTTTAAGTTATCTGTCTCTTTTCTCTGGTTACTACTAAGATTTTTATTGCATCATTGGTGTTTTGTAGTCTCATTATCATGTATGAGGGAGCTTGTTTTTATTTGTGCCCCTTGATATGCTTCTTAAATTTGAGAATTGATGTTTTTGCCAGTTCTAAAAGTTTCTTAGTGATTATCTCTTCAGATATTCCCTCTCCCCTTATTCTCTCCTCTTGTAATTTCTATTAGATATATGCTGAACCTTCTGTTCTATTCTCCAGAGAGATCCGACTTTAACCATTCTTTTCCATTTGCCATCTCTTCATTTCTCTGTGCTCCTTTATGCATAATTTTCTCGGGGCCATATTCTAATTCACTAATTATTTCTTCAGCTATGTTTGATACGCTATTCCCCAGTTCCTTGAGTTCTTACTTTCATCTTATGATGCTATAACTGCTCTTTTTCAAGTTGCCATTATTTTTATATTGCCCTTCTTTATTCTTTTCCATTTTTCTTTCTCTTTTAATGGTTTGAAGGAGGTTTTATAGCCCGCTCATGCTTACTTTATCCTATATTCTTGATAGTGTTAATCTCTCTGTTGCATTTTCTGGTTCTCTCAGGAAACCATCTCCTCTTGGGTTTGAACTCATCTTTATCACCTATTTATTTATGAGGGTATCATGTGCATGCTTTGAGTGGTGGAAGGTTGCTAAAGAGTAGTTCTGCCTTTGCTTCTGTTAGGTGCTCCAAGGGTTGCACTGATCCAGAAACAATCTTCATATTAAAATATTGTCATTTTGCAGATTCTCTCAGGATTTAGGTAATACAAGACTGTATTCACATCTCTGTGTGTTAAAGGCCTGAGACTTCAGTTTCTCATGGGAGACTTTATCTCCATAAAACTTTGAGCAGATATAATCTTTCTTGACAATTCCCCAAAGCTGGTGACAGTCTTTCTTTTCCTGAGTCCCAGTTAAAAGCTTTCATTTCCAGATCCTCACCTTGCATGGCCTCAAGGCTATATTTCCTATCACTGCTTGGATATTTGCTGTATGGCCATATAGATCCAATATACCCCCAGGGTGTATTATCATTTCAGGTCATGAGCTTAATGTGCTGGCTTTGGATCCCAGTTTATTTCTGGTAGACTTTTCTTTTTGTCTTTTGAGTTCAGCTCTGTATTAAAATATTTTGTTATATTTTATTTCTTATTTCTATATGTTAGCAAAGGGAAGAATGTTCTCTCTTCTGTCCTCTGTTTGAATTTCCTCCCATGGAAGAATGGAAAGATGAAACGCCAGAGAGTCAGACACAGGAATTTAAAGAGAAAGGAAAATTAGTCAGCAACCATGCACCACAAATCACCACTTGAACAATGAAACCTAATGAGATCAGAAGGTTGTCTCAGACAAAAGGTGCTGTAAGGCCAATGGTAGACCTTAGGGAACAAAAGGGAACTAGTTTCTGTGTCTCCCTTCTTCCCAGTTCACAGGGCTGTTTTATCATAAGCTCCTTGCTTATTATAAATAGGAATCATGCTCAGTTTTCTCCCTGCACCTTGAAACCAGTTGTGGTATAAGTGAGATTACTTAGTGCATCAAGTCACTGTGGAGGTCCCGCCAGAATCAATGGGTGAGGATGCTTCAGGAGAGCATGCCAGGTCAGCTCCCAGATAACTGCAATTTTCACTAGCTTTATCTCTATCCGAGGCACGTGAGAGGCTATATTAGTGTTCCATCACGAAGCATGAAGAACTCAAACTGCCACAAAACAAGACTGCCTAACATTAGAAATGCTAATTTTGTAATTGGGTCATTTTAGTCTTATTCACCGATGTTAGACTCCAGCTATTGGTGGAGATACTTAACACGCGCGTACACACACACACACACACACACACACACACACACACAGAACTACTCCCAGGTCATCCCCCACCCCTGTGCCTGCTATGTTGGAGAATCTGTGGGAGCCTGCAGTGCAACAGCCGTGCCCCTCCCTTTTCCATTTGGACCCGAAGCAACAGTAAGACCTAGTTCATCAACTATTCATTTGTGGGGACTTTGCCATTCCTCTACTCAGCAAAAGACAATTTCCTCTGTGTTGCAACTCTATATTTGGCGAGAGGATAGGAGGGTTGGCACGACCAGAGCTGGCTACTAAAAGCAGGCACAGTAAAACCCCACAATGGTTTGCCTCTTTTTCAGTTTGGCACAGCATGTTAGGGGCTGGAGTAGAGAAACGTTTGTAATAAATTGCAGTTGGGAGAAGGGCGATGGTGCTTCTGCAGAAGTCCTGTGTTTCTTTTCCCTCTTCTGGTGGAATAGTCATGAGCCTCACTTTTGTTTTTCATATTTTAAATTCAGCCTGTACTGAACTTGCCACAGAAATAGATTTGCACTGACACTCCTCCACTCAAGCTGCCGGTGCTGCAGACTACAGGTTTTGACATTGCTTGAGCCAACCCAGAAACTAGAAAGTTGAAGTAGAATTAAAGAGGTCGCTCCACGAATAGACACAGTTCCTGGTTGGAAAACCTGGATCATATTTTATTCCTATCTCTGACAGTCTTATAAATCTTAAACATCAACACTATGCCTGTCACAGAGTGATTGCCCACATTTACAAGGTCTTGCTAAAACAGGAATTGCTTTATGACACAGGCCTTTTTTTTTTTTTTTGCCTAAGTGAAGGGGTACAGTGAGTATTGTCCTCACTTGGACAAGCTCTGCTGTGGGGGCCTGATCCCTGGAAGTTGGACTGATGGAACCACTGGGTCAGGGCCTGCCATCTGAGTGGGAGGTCAGCATCAGGGAGGCTTAGAGGGAGGCAACAGGAGTTCCTGGCCAGTGAGTGGGACCAAACAGCAAAGGTGGAGGTCTGGAAAGCAGCCCAAGGTGTCAGGGACACTTGCCCGGGCGGGGGGTGGGGGTGGGGCTCACTGTAGGGCTGAAAATCAGAGCAGCCCTTAAGTTCTTGGAAGATATACTAGGTTGGAGTGGAAGGATGGAGAGACCCTGGAGACTAGTAATATCAGTTATCATTTATTGAGCAACCGAGCCAGGCACTTGGCTAGCAATGTTCTGTACACCAATCACAGTTCATATCACGGTGCCTTTCAGCTGCTTATTCACTTCTGTATCTCCCACTAGATTGTGAGTATCTTGAGCAGAGTGTCCATGTCTTGATCATTTAACAGGGAGCCTGGCATCTAGAAAACATTTGGTAAATACCTGTTAATTGATTGAGGGAGTGAATTTCCATCTTTCAACAACCCTACAAGCTATTACTAATCCTATGTTTCAGTCTCCAAAACTGAGTGTCAGAGAGATTAAGAGACTTGCTCAAGGTCACATATACAGGTAACTGCAAAGCCAAGTTTTGAGTGTAACTTACATTAATCGATACTGCTCAGGGAACCAAATCAGAATTTAGGAATGAAGGGACGAGAGAGGTAGGTCCCAGATTCTGGAAATGGAATTCAATGTGGGGAATTTTTCAAACTGGCATTCTGTGGATGGTGAAAGCAGAATCAGCACCCGGGCTGACTTGCTCTAAAATCCTTGAACTACTGGTGTTACGGTAATCATACTCCCTGTGCCCTGCCTGCCTGGCCTGCGCATTCCTGCTTGTGCGATAGGGGTGAGGTCACCAGACAAAATCTAGGACACCCAGTTAAATTTGAATTTCAGATAAATAACAAATTATTTTTTAGTATAAGTATGTCCCAGATATTGCACGGACATGAGTATATTTTAAAAAGTATTCATTATTTATTTGATATTCAAATATAACTGACATCCTATAGAGTAGTGCCCCTCGTATCCACGGGGATACTTCCCAAGATCCCCACTGGATGCCTCAAACCACAGATGGAACTGAACCCTAGATATATTATGTTCTTTTCCCATACATACATATCTATGATAAAGTTTAATTTATAAATGAAGCACAGGAAAAGATTAACAATAGCTAATAATGAAATAGAGCAATCGTAACGTATAATGAAAGTTATGTGAAGGTGGTCTCTCTCTCTTTCTTAAAATAGCTTATCATCCCGTACTCCCTCTTCTTGTGATGACATGAGCTGATAAAAATGCCCATGTGATGAGATGATGTGAGGTAGCTGACTGACGGAAGCACTGCGACCCAGCGTTAGGCTACTGTGGACCTTCTGAGGAGACGTCGGATTCTGAGGAGACCACGGTTGACTGTGAGAAAAACGAAATCATAGGTAAGGGGGTGACTCTTGTATTTTTACTTGCTACATTTGGCAACCCTAAATGGGGGTTGTTTTTCAGGATATACGTAGGAATCAGGAGGTACGTTAAACCACCCCAGCAGCCCCGAAGCCGGTTACCTAGAGTCCCAGCACTTCTGTGGCTGGAGTGTTCAGTGGGAAGTAAGGAGTGCTGGAACAGCAGCCCATTGGGTTCTGTTTTAACAGCCACTCAGCTGCCCTCTTGTGACCTCTTCCAAAAGGGAGCCCAGTGTTCCTGGTGCTGCTTCATTCCCCCTGTGCATCTCACTGGCCTAATTCCCATGCGAGCATATGACTAGGCTAGTGTGCCACTATTCAGTATGGGGGACCTGCCATAGAATAGATGCTCAATAATTATTTCTTAATGAGTGAACAAAAGTTTCAGAATGCGTCACTTCAAGGTGGTTGATCTCCTGGATGTCCATACTGTCTGTGGTCAACTTGGGCAGCATGTTCTCAGGTTTAACCAGTTGTGGCTAGGTATCAGGGCCGATTAGGGTCTCAGGGCAAAAGCATAAGTGTTTTTTTTTTTTTCCTGAAAGAGACCCTTGGGTTGCTTTCTTAGTAGGGATCTATGGAAATAAGCAGGCAGTCTAGAACATTTTATTCTGTCTGGTTCACCCGGTCTGTTCAGTATGCCATCCTTAGACTATTAACAACCAATAGCCTCTAGTCATAGTAATGTTAGGGTGATTCTACAATTTGTTATCTAAACTGGGAACTTGGATGCATAAAAGGAGATGCTATTCATAATGCCACTAGGACAAATGATATAAACCTGAACATACTAACAACCCAGTTTTTGTGAATAATAAGCATCTCCTAGAATCTCCTGGATACTATAATTTCCAAATGCCACTCTTTGGTCACAGTGACCATATTACCCAATCAATTGCAGTGTGCCCCATACTACCTTCTCTCAAGGTAGTTGATCAGATGTAATTCTAAGAGATTGTCCTCACAAATCTGATTCACCTAATATTTTGCTGAGAATATTTCTGTCTCCAAACTTGATTGGGATCTCTTAGAAATGATGGTCCATGGGGTGCCTGGGTGGCTCAGTCAGTTAAGCATCCAGCTCTTGATTTCGGCTCAGGTTTTGACATTGGGCCCCCCCTCAGGCTCTGTACTCAGGGTTGTGACATTGAGCCCCACCTTGGGCTCTGCGCTCAGTGTGGAGTCTGCTTGAGATTTTTCTCTCTCCCCCCCACACTGTCTCTCCCCCTACGAGTGGGCACGCATGCTCTTTCTCTTTAAATAAATAAGTAAAATCTTTTTTTTTTTTTTAAAGAAACGATGGTCCTTGCCATTTACCTAGCATCTGACAAATTTTCCGATGTTTAGAAATTGTACTTGTATCAACAGCAGTAGGCTGTTATACTGCAGTAATAGACTACCCTCAAACTCTGGTGGCTTGTAAGAAAAAGTTATTTTCTTGTTCACACCTTGGGTCCACTGTTGGTCAGCTTGTGCTCTCTTCCACATCTTATTTAATCTGGAACCCAGACTGATGAGCAGTTTTTATCTGGAATATTGCAGGTCTCATGGCAGAGGGAAGGGAGACAATGTGGGATTGCAGACTTCTCAGAGGAGAGTTACTTCCTCTTGCATGTCATTGCCGAAGCAAATCATGCAGCCATGTCTGCTCCAGTGGGGAAGAGAAGTAGAATTCTCTCATAGGGAAGAAGAGCACACGTTTGGAACAATAGTACAAAATCTACCGCAGTACCCAGTGGACGTGAATGGAACTAAACTTAGCATTATTATTTAAGTTTATATACCCCAGACTTTGCTGACACAACGGTGGAGAGAAGTGGGATGAGATGGGGGTGAGGAGGGGAAAGAGTGCACTGTTGTGTGCGATCTTTGAAGAGCCCAGTGTGTATGCTCACCTTTCCGTTCAGGCAGATTTGCACCTGGGAGGGATGAGAAAAATCCCCAGTTCTAGTCTTTCTCCTCGCCATCTATAAGGATTATCCTTTGCCTTCCACAGGGTCATGACTGGGAAGAGAGTCTAGCTATCCTAGCAGGAATAATGAATAACAGCTCTCTGATTCCAGACCATTCTAGCTTTGGGGCTATGATATGTCTAATTAATGGACACCTACTGAGTGCCAGGTGCCAGGCCCTCAATAATATAAAGGTTCTTGCCTTCAGGCGGACTACACTTTAGTAGAGGAGTAAGACATACGCAGCTAATTCTAGATGAGGTAGAATGTGTCCAGCACTCCCTGCTTGGAGTTCCTATACTATAGCCCCACTTGACTTTCTCTGATTTCATGTCCTGGCCAGATTCAATTTAACCAGACGTGCTAGATGCAGATGCTGTCCCCTGGTTATTATAGTAAACTCTGCCTTCTCCAGGAAGCCTTTCTCAACTCAGACAGAGGAGACTTAGTTCCTACAAGACTCAGTCTGACCCCTTCGTTCCCTCTACTATGCTGTATGCTTTGAATGTAATTATAAATATAGCTGATTGAATTATATATCTGATATTTGGGTGTATCATAGCCCTTGTGATCCAACCTCCGGAAATACAATTATACAAATACAATGATATTTTTCTTAGTGATCTCACTTTGGGAATGCGGGAGGAAATCTGGTCACAGTTTAGGGAAGACCATATCTATCTATCTATCTATCTATCTAGGGCTAATCAGACAGGATAGGCATGAGCAGGGAGTCCTTAGGATCCACCGAAGGCAGACCACAGACATTCTTAGCCATGGCAGTTCCTTTTCCAAGGCCATCCTGAAGACCATAGCACTATCGCGGAAAGTCTCTTAGGTCCTAGGTGAGACATTTTTGCCACCCATGTTTCACGAAGTGGTTTTGGGAAACTTGAGAATTATCTAAGGTGTTGAGACACATCTCTTAATATGATTAAGGTTTAGCTACACTTCTAAGCACACTTGTCAGCAGATTCTAGAGCTCTGATCTATTAATTTTCTGATTCCATGTTGACATCTCAGACATCTGTTTTACATGAACAACTGAAGTTCAGGGAGATGCAGGCATCTGCCTTAGGTCACATACTTGATCGACTGAAACATTCTACAACCCTAAAAGGCTGACACTATATAGGAACTGGAACCTGTTAGGACAGTTGATGGTGGGAAGGATGGGGCAAGTTTTCCCAAGTTCTATGAAGACATCTCTTTTTAGATTTTTCAGTTTATAAGTGTCATGTTAAATAAGGTAACTCTGGTGAGCATGGACTGCCTGTTTCACAATAGTACTGGTTCTTTAAAAGTCAGATTTCTGAGTCATGGTGAGTTATTCACACAAACAAAACTTGAACCTGGCAAATGGAATAACAGGAACAAACACAGTGACATCACATATCTCTTCTATAAAAGGTTGGAGAGACCCAGAAAGGAAGTTTCTCCAGGAATTAAGGCAAAGTTGAATGCTGAGCATCACCCAGTTACAATGATAGTGAAACAAGAATCAGACCTGGTGAACCTGACAAAACTGAGATACTGCCTTTAATAAGCGACAAAGTGCTGTTTTATGTGAAATTGAACTACTTAACAGTTAAAAACGAAACTTGATTATAAACGCCACTTTGCTGGCTCCATGAAGATCCTTACCTTGCTTGGATTCCTTTTGGACCCTCCTACTCCTTCTCTAGGAGTCAAAATCCTGCTCATTTTTCAGGACAGACTCTTATTCATGAATTTCTTGATCCCTCTGGTTGTAAATAACTTCTCTGTCCTTGGCACTGTAATGGCAATTTGAATAAGCATCCTTTATAGTCATCATCTTCTAGCCAGGCACGTATAATAATTACCTTCACATTTAATTTCCTCTGTTGTATAATAAGCCACCTGAAGACAGGGATCATACCTTTTCTTTTTTGTGTTCTCTCAAGGTCTAGCACTGTGCCAGGTACATACTCTACATTCTCCAAATGTTTGTGCAATTAAATGAAACTGAATTACATTAGAATTGATAGGGCCATGGCTGAGACCAAGCCTAAAAAACATTGTCTATTGATATAAAAGAAACCAAAGAAATGTTGAGAATTTTAAACATCAGAATTAAGATAGGGGAACATGTACTTTTCGAACTTGGAAATATTTTTCTTCTTTGTTCATTGTGTATTTTATATGATATAAAAAATGAGTTAACTATATTATGTTTTGTGCCTATAAAATATATTTCCTTTTAAAAATACTAAAAAAGCAATAAAATTATTTTATTTTCCTCTTTTTGTATGCTTATATCATCCTGAATAATACAAAGGGCACATTAATGACCTGTGTTAGAAAGTTTTTTTTTAATTCAAATTCCATGTGCAGTCTTGATAACATATTTATCCCTCACCCCTTTTTAACTCTTCTTCTTTAGTGGTGGAATAGGGGGCCAGACCAGGTAGAAACACCTGCATATTTTATGAGTGGACAAGGCTGGGGCCAGCTCATCCTGGGGTGAAGAAAATATGAAAGGGACAGAGACCAGCCCTTGACACACTGTCAGCCTGTGGGCCCTGGTTCCATGCCTGGGGATGTAGTGCATACCTCTCCGCAGCAGATTCCTTGAACAGATGCAGTACTCTAAGTCTAGGGTGACATTTTGTGTAGAGTGTGTATACTTTGCTTGTTTAAATAGAGATTGTATAGACAACAACTTGAAATCCGTTGATACTCTAGGTAGTATATGTGTGTTATAAAGGACCAATAAACAGGGGGAATGGATAAAGAATATATTTGTTGGTACCTCCCATATAGTAGGTAATGTGCCTTTAAATAATAATAATAATAATGAGAGTAAAAATGATGTTATTTTTAACAAATGCTTACTTTGTTCATACACTGAACCACTTAATCCTTTCAGCAAACCTTATAATGTATTCTGTCCATTTTATAGATGAGTAAAGTAGCTCAGTGATTTTAAGTAACCTGTTCAAGGTCACCTCGCCAGATCATGCCAGTGCTAGGATTTGACCCGATCTAGCCAGAGATGGTTTGATTGCAAGGTTAGACCTCATCTCAGTCGAGGTCAAGGAACAAAAGAGGGTTTTTATTTTAAATAAAATTTTTATTTTAGAACACATTAGACAGAAAAATTGTGAAGTTAATATAGAGTTCCCTTATATTCAACACTCAGTGTCCCTTATTGCTAACATACTAAGTTAGTGTAGTTAGTTTGTTGCAATTAATAAATCAATGTTGACATATCATTATTAACAAAACTCCATAGTTTATTCAGATTTCCTTAGTTTTTACCTAATGTCCTTTTTCCGTTTGAGGATCCTATCCAGGATACCACATTACATTTACTCATCATGGTCTCTTTCAACTCATCTTAGTTGTAATAGTTTCACTATCTTTCCTTTTTTTCATGACCCCGGCAGTTTTGAGGAGTCCTGGTCAGATATTTTGCAGAATGTCCCTCAACTGAGGTTTTTCTGGTGTTTTTCTTATACTTTGGGGTTATATGTTTTGGGAGAAAGACCACAAACATAAAGTGCCATTGCCATCACATCATGTTGAAGTGACATACTGTCAATATGACTTACTGTTGATGGTGACCTTGATCGCCTGGCTGAGGTAATTTTGTCAGGTTTCTCCACTTTAAAGGTACTCAAAAAAAGTTTTTTTTGTTTGTTGCTGAAATAATGCAGAGATATCTCACAGAAATGAGTTGTAGGTTGTTCCGAACAAATTGAAAATCATCAGGAAGTCACTGTCTCTAATTTTCTCTCTTTGGGACTGTATGGTCTCTCATTTCTTTTACTTTGGGTGTTTTCTTCATTATCTCTCCTTATTTTTTACTAACTGGTGATAGATTCTTGGCTCTAGGCAACTCTGTTTCCTGATTTTCCTATTCTCTTCTCTTTCTGCTTTTTGATTTGGCTCCCGGCAACCTGCTCCACATCCCTCTCACCTTTTCCTAGTCTTGGACCTGCTTAGCATGTGTCTCACTTTCTTCTCGTCTCTTTTCCCCACTGCAGGTGGGGATCTCTTGATCCCGACTAGTGCCAGTCACTGCCCCCAGGCACTTGTCTATGAACTATTTTGGTCCTTAAAACAACCCTGTGAAGTAGGTAAAATATCTCCATTTTTTAGATGATGAAATTGGGGTCCAGAGAAGGTTAAGAAACTTTCCTGAGTTTCCATAAGTGTTAGACCTGTCCTTAATGTCTACGCTCAAAAGTCTAAAGGCAATCCATCATGCTTGTTGCCATTCCGTATTGTCACACAAACTCCCAACCATCCTCCAAGGTTAAGTGGCTTACCTGAGAAGAGCCAGCTCTAGTGGTAGAGCTGGGCCTAGACCCTGGTTTTTCACAGTCTGAAGTCCACTGCACTGGCTTGCCTTCTGAAATATTGCAACATATAAATTAACCTGATGGATGTCATTGTATTAGGCCTTTTCTGGGGAAGTGAGAATACAATGTGAAAGCTAGGATACCTAACTATCTCTCTGAATAAATCAGTTCAGATCATGGCTTTGGTACTCCTTGGTGTTCACATTGAGCAAGTACTTAAAACAAATAAGGGAGTTGTAGATATGGGCCTTGCAATTTAAATTTATACTAGGAAGTTTGCAAGGCTACTGGATGGGAAGAACAGAAAGATCAATACACAGTAAAGAGCACTGAACCTTCCATTGGTGGCAAATGTGTTGTTTTGTGAATTTTAGTGTGTATGTATATTTTGGCCTAAGGGATCCATGTAAATGGCAGGGAACCATGCAAATTGAGGGTGTTTCCTGATACCCCTGATATTCTGGAATATTGAACGATTGCCATGGCCTTGAACTTAAAGGAACAGCCGCACTTTATCTTGATGTCTCCTAGTATGGCAGCGGATATAGTAAAGACAAAGTAGTGTGAAGGTGAAAGATAATGGCAGCTTGGACTAGGTGGTACCAAAGAAGATAGTGACCCCCCCAAAATTAATGGTTTCAAGATACCGAATGTGGAGGTGAAGAAGTAGTTGTTAAGGATGATGGATGGGGGGTCGTGTCATTTATGGAGATAGAGACACTGGCAGAAGACCATATTTGGTTGGGGTGGGGTAGGGCAATTGTGGCTATGGATTTTTTAGACGTCCAAATGGAGATATTGAAGGTAAACTATTGGATATGTGGTTTGAACTCAGGGAGAGGTCTGGGCTAGAGATACACATTTGTGTATCATCTGTATACAGGTAAGTAACACTATGGGTATTGTCCAAGGCTCCTGGAGAGATCAAAGAGTGATATGATAAGAGGGTCTAGTGGCTAAATAATGATTTTTGTAAAGGAGAAAAATAAGTGATAGGTTAAGAAATTGGAGACAAGCTGGAAAAAATCCAGGCAACTAAGTATGAGAACTGGAAATAACTCAGTGTTAGGAAAGAGACTATTTCAATAAGAGATAAATTAAAGATTAACAGACCACGAAGTCATTAGTTAATTCACCAATTAATCAATTAGTGAAAAATTCTTCTCTGTCAAACAATAGTTAAAAACTGGCACTAGAAGGACCATTAGGATCCCAATAAGCTCAGCTCTTTGACATAGATCATAGACGTAGATCCTGAGCTGAGTCAGGGGCTGGTTGTAGTTATCTATGTTAGCCGTTCTCCTCTTGATTTCTTCTATTTTATTTTTGTCCTTTCTCTGCTTCTCAGCACTTCCATCAGACACTAAGCAGCAATAGGGAAAGGGAGCTATAGCAAAAGTATTCATTTTTCAGGATGCTTCCTAGTGCTGATAAATATTTGGTGGTGGGAATAAAAATCCTAGGAACCTCAGGGGTTTTAAAAATTCCCTGTTTTTTATTTTTGTCGCTGAATGTCAGAAGGTTGATGTTACTTAAGCACCAAGTATCTAGCTCCATATGTTTTTCTGCTTAGAGTCATATAGCATTTCAGAGTAATTCAAGCAAATATAATGCATCAAGAAAAAGTAAAGAAGCTAATATTAACGAGGCCATATACACTTGCCAACTATTTAATGTTTCAATATCTTTTTGTGTTCAAAACCACCTAAATATTTAGAAGGCAATAAGAATGTAAACTTAAATAGAGAGTAGTATAAAACAGTACCCTATTAACAAAAGTAGTTATTTTCCCTCCTTAAATGATTGTTATCTCAGAGGAGAAAAAGCCTTTATATATCATAAGCCCAATGTTGTTGCTTTGGGATGGGATAATATAAAAACTCAGATTAACTTGAAAATCGTTTTAGAAAACAGAATTCATTTTGTGAGAGCTCTTTAGCATTGAGAAACTGCTTATATTCTTAATGTATCCTGACTAACACTGACTAGACATTATTTAGGGTTATGCAGTTCAGACTATTATGTCTTTTGGGATGAAGTGACACAAAAGCAATCTGTCAACTGGCAACCACATCATTTAAATCAAATACACTTTCTGTCTTTCTGTCCTACACCAGAAACAGGCATTAGGTGCCATGGGGGCAGCAAAAACCTCCCTTCTGGGATTCAGGATTTACTCAAATGCAGTGTGCCCCCCAAGTATTTCCATGCTCAGCTTCTACCCTCCACCAACCATTGTACTAAGCATTTTCCATTACTCCTTCAAATAAGAGCACTCATGTGTAAATACTATTTTGGAGTGATAATGTATAATTTTTTTTTTCAAGATAAGGTACCTGGTTACCTCTTGGGAATGAGATATTTGGACCAATTAAACACTCAGCACCATGTTAACCATCCTGGATAATACAAAAGTAGTATATTTGTTCCATGCCCTCAGGCAACTTATATTCTTATTTTAAACTCTACCAAATAGAAAAAGCGCTAGGTGTCCATCTTCACATTGTGAAGACATAAGAAGAAAGGAAAACCTGGTAAAATGTGTTCTAAACAAAAGGAAAAATGACCCAAAGATATTATAAATTTAAGCTAGATATTTTAGTGGCCTTTTAAGGAAAAAAAAAAAAAAGTAGCCAGGAACAGGAACTTTCAAATTCCATCCTAACGGCCCATGAATTTGCCATTCCTTGTGTTTAACAATATATTATTACTCTTTGTTCCCTGGACGACTTATTTATTTTTCATATTTCACTTATTTACATCCATGATTTGTCTGCCTCAAAAATTCATTCCCAGGTGGGATATACTGCAGAATTTTCCTTTTCTTGCTGCTTGTCATATGTCAGCAAACTGTCCCACCAGCAGTCTCATTCAACCTGGACCATAACTGAAGTGCTCGAACACTATACGTGGAGTTACACTAACACAAGGTCCTGCCTGTGCATGAACAGAAAGCAGCCTGCTTGTCAAAGAATATTGTCCCCTACCTTCTCAGGACCGGGGGGGCCTGACTTCTGCCAGCCTCACCCAGCTATGGACCTGGTAAATAAGAAACTTAAAAAAAAATTTTTTTTTTCTTTCCACCCTCCACTCCCTAGCCCTGAGCTTTGTCAGCTGATGCTCCGAGGCAGCTGCTCATTATTCTCAGGTCCCACTTCCCTCTCGTGGGACTTAACACTTATCGGCAGGACTGACTCCTAAATGTTCTGCACAGTGTCGTTCCGGATGGCTGTGGTCACTAACCAAAAGTTAGACAGCCAGTGAGTCAGAACATATCAAGAATTCTTGGAGAAAAACAGTTAAGGAAAAATTACTTGGTGGAAGATAGAAGTCCAATATGTTTTGATTTGATTTGGCTAAGATAGTATAGTATTAAATTATCCAGTCATCCATATTTATAGCCAAAAAGTCATTTTTGTGGTAGCTAAATCTAAAAGAAATCTGTAATAAATCGACATCCATAAATAAAATCAGCTGCCTTATAATTTTTATTGGCTACAATAAGAGGATAACATAAATAGTGTTTTGTTTCTACCATAACACAGTTATTAAGGCAGAATAGTCAAACATTATTGTCGTTCCTCCTAATTATATAATTGCTATTATATAAACCAATTTCCTTTTGCTGGTTAAAGAAAAGACTGTCTTTTCTTACAGCAGTTCAACAATGTCACTCGTGTGTTAATAAAACACTATTTGTATCATTCAGGATTCATCCATCATTATATACTGACAAAATTTTAATCAACATCATCATTACCTCTCTAAGGAAGATAAGAATTTTATTCCTAAAGAAAAACACAGACTTGTCTTATTCTTAGGGTGAATTTTTATTAAGAACTTATTTTCATGCAAAATAATTGAAGAATGAATGTTCTTTCTAGTTAGAAAAGACACCGGCCTATCTAGTGTGTTCTTTCTTTAGGGATTATGCATTTCTAGCTTCATTCCTTGACTTGCATTAGGAGTCTTTTCCTGCTTTAGAAAGTCTATTACCTTGAATTTGGGTAAATTTAAGATGTTCTTAGGCCATCTATAATCAGATAAGCAGAACAGGTAATATTTTAAAAATAATAACATTCCTATAATCTTTGTTCACAATTCATTGTAGTAAAGACTGCAGATTTCCTTCTCTTCTTGGATGTGGCTGGAAGGGCCACTTACTTCAGTGGAGTCAAGAACGCTGATGCCGGGAGAGACAGTCAATATATTTGGGCCTCCGTGTCCCCTCTGCAAAGTGAGAAGTTGAATGGGTTGTTCTTTGAGTTCCCCTTAAATTGTATGGGAATTGTAAAAAGCTGATGAAGCTGATTTTTAATGCTTTTTTATGAGGGTTCTTTGAAACAGATGATAGAGGGAGAAGTACCAGAACAGTGGAGGAAGAAAAACAGGAGTGGAGAACGTGTGGGAAGACTGGAAGGTGGCTCATCATGGCTAGCAGCCTGGCTCCTGTTCCTCCTGCTGTTTCAGAGAACTTTTTCCATGTACGCTTAGAATGATCTCACACCAAGAAGAAAGTCTGGGTGTGGGTTGAGAAAAAGGGGGTGAATTTTATTGGTTGAGAATGCCAAGCTTAGTCTGAAATGCATTGGTTGCTTAAGTGATAGTTAAGATAACGGGACATTAGGTCAGAGGGGCAGTAGTTGAGACAGGGAAATATGCCTCCTCGTCCAGAGTTTGCCTGTAAGGTCATTTGAGGCAAAGGTTTACCAGAATAAAAAGAAAGGGTTTAGTTATATCATTTATATGGTAAACATATGTCACGCCCCTAAAACATATGCTTCTCCCTAAAACGCTGCTCAGAGAATGTTTTTCTCTCCTAAATTTATATCTTAGCCATTCTTTAATTCTCTGTGTGTGCGCGCACGGCCGTGTGTGTGTGTGTGCGTGCGCACACATGTTTCTTTTTATAAAGTCACCTGGGAACCTTTGATGGTCCCAAATCAGTCTACCTGCTGGCTTACGCACATCTCCTCCTTGGCCCTATGTTTCCTCCAGCTCTGTGTTTGCCACAGTGGTGGTTTGTCTTCATTTCACTGTCCCTCAACAAGAAAAGTTCCCTGAGGACACAAATTATATCTTATTATATTTTCCTTAAACCAAAACTATCTTTGACTCAGAATGGATCAGGCATAGTGTTATGGTGAGTGATGGGAAGATGCAGGTCCAATCTTATGCTTACAGTTCGGTGGGGAATCATGAGTAAAAAGTGTCAATGATATCAACCTACTACCATAAATACTCTGAATGATATATGACTCAGGAGACATAAAATATTTGGTTGTAAAGGCAGAAGATTGAGAGAGCGTGGTCGCAGGGCAGTTCACCTGATATTCACCAAACACTGGACTTGCCTATCACCCCTAGATACAGAACCACCAGGAGGAGAAATGCTGAAATTAGAGTATCAGTTTCCTTACTTCCAGTAAGATGATGATGATGATGCCCCATAGCTCTACACAGGTGCAACAGGAAGTGAGGATTTAAAAAATAGAACAACAGGCAATTACCCCCATCTTGCCCCTGATTCCAGTTATGTGCCTGACAGTGCATACTGGGCCCACCTATAGCCTCTTTCCACACAGTTTATTCTCTAGATCTGGCCATGCTTCCCTCCACTTCCCTTCCTGATGATTTCCCACACATCTGTGATAAATTAAAGATGGCTGCTAAGCTCTGTTACTCCTCTCATTGAGAGATGGGTCTGTATCCCCTCACTCTGACTCTGCTTAGGCTCTGTGACTGCTTCATCAATAGAATATGTTGAGCCCAGGCCTTGGAGACCAGCAACTTCTTCTACTTCCTATCTCTTGGAATGCTAGTTCTGGAGGAAGCTAGCTATCATGCAGTGGGTCTGGCTATGCTGAGACTACCATGCTTGTGAGAATTCCAAGCCCCACAGAGAGGTCCTATAGGATGAGTTGTCATGTGAAGAAAGGGTGAGGCCAACAGTCACTGAAGTACCAGACAGACAAGTGAAGGAGCCTCTTGAGAGTGGATGTTTTTGTCCCAGCTGCCTCAAGGACACCATGTGGGTCAGAGGTGAACCATCCACCTGTGTCCTTCCTGAGTTCCTGACCAAGAAAATCATGAGCAAAATAAGATATTTCAAGGTAGTAGGTTTTAGTGTAGTCTGTTACACAGAAATAAATACCTGAAGCAGTATCCTTTAAGAGCTGGTTCATATATTATTCCCCTGGCAATTGTCCCGTTTGGGGGGCAGAGTTAGTCTTTCTCTCCTCTTCTCCCATGCTCCTATGTCCAAAGCAGTAGCAACAGTTACTTCTTGTTGAATATTTCCTATGTGTTAGGCAGGGCACATGGTGGTCTACATACATTTTCTCACTAATCTCTCAAGACAAGTCTATGTAGAAGGTATTCTCATTATATTGATCAGGAAGTTGGTACTTAGGATTATGAAAGATTATTGAAGATCACACAGTAGTATGTTATACATCCAGAATCTGACCCCAGTTATGCCTGACTCTATTCACTCCAGCCATTGTTGTTCTAGATTATGATTATCTCCTTATGTACCTTTCTCCCTGCACCACACATGCACGGGAAAGTTGCCGTTCATCAGGATGCTTCCCAGCATCGAGCACTGCATCTCATGCTCAGTCAACGTTCTTTGAATGTGTGAACAGGCTGCAGAACAATTTCTAGAAATCAAATACAAGGCCCTATTCATGTAAAAACAGAGTTGCTTTCCAGTAAATAGGTAACAAGTCTTAGCAGTCCTTTGAAATTGGAATTCTGTGATCCCTACCTACTCTGTCAGAGAATCACCCATGGTAACAGTCTGGTGTTTGAGCCACAGGCCTGCCCTGTCTTTACCTGAAGCTTGAAGAGACAGTACCTCAGTGGGTTCACAGGGAGCTAATATTGTTAGCTGTTGTTGCTGTGAGAAACACCTCTCTAAGAAAGGAGCTTGCTTTACACAATAGTGAGCTCAGTCACCTCGGCAGCCTGGGTATCCTCCTATGTTTTGCTGCTAAATCTACGGGAACTGAGAAGGCAGGGCTGGTGCTTACTTAAAAAGAGGGAGGCAGATAAGCGGTGTCAGATGACGCAGCATAGATGTTCAATAGAAATAAGATGTTCCAGAGGTTGGAGGTTCCAATTTGCTGGTGCTCTCACTCCTATTTATTATAGACAAGAATTTTCCCTGGGTCCCCTCAATTTTGCTGTTGCTGACTTTGTACTCCCTTTGACAGTTTATTGGGTGGGCTCCATAAGCATTTGCCCAACAGGATTCACCAAAGAAGAAGAGAAAGCCGTACAGCCTGACACCTTTCGTGAAAGCAGGGCTGATGTAAGGGATTTCCAAGCACAGCAAGGCAAATAGAATGCCAGCTTAGAGCTTAAATCCTGCCCGATGATCTGAGATAAACTGACAAAATGTGCCCTTTTCACAAGCATGTTTGCATGCGGCAATGGCTACAATGGGGAGTGAGAAAGTGTCTGTGAGAGAGATTACTTTGAGATGTCACTTGCTGTGTCGTGTGGATGCCCCTCCGGGTGCGGTTGGACACATGTGAATCATTTAAGGGAAGATAGAGATTTTGTTAATTTTGTCCCATGTTGGAAGAGAGAAATGAATTACCATTATCGTACCTTTACATTTTGTTAATGGATTTGATCAAAGGGAGAGATTTTCAGATGGATTGATTTTTCATTTGCTTTCTGTTCCATTCTCTGGGGACACTGAGGCTTAATAAAAAAAAAAACCTAACCCAACCTAACCCTTGGTCGTCCTGGGGTCAAGCAGCTGTGATCTTGTGGGTTTTCTGATGGGCAGGCATGTGAGGATCTGTGCCATCATTCACATGTCACTGTTGTCTACTGTCTGAGGAATGTGTTTGAAACCCAAGGGGAAAATATGGATCATCCACTGCTTGTGTTATATTTCTTTCTTTGCATGTCTGTCATTTTCATTGGAACATTCAGTGAAATTAGGTCAGTTATGGTTTTAGTTAGCAAAGCAGCTCTTGTGTTGTATGCAAATCAGATGATGTTTCTAATTATCTCTGCTTTTTAACATTGATCTGAAACCAAATCCTTAACTATGCATGGCTTAGAGGTGTTTCCCTCTTCGTCTCTCCTTTTTGCTTTGTCTTCTTTCTGGGGCAAATATGAAACTTAATCTTGCAATAGCAAGATATAATATTTTTGGCTTCTTATAGGCAGCTTGAATGCCTAGGGTTAAGAGGAAAAGAAATGGATGAGTACTGGATGTACAATTGTAGATGGAAATTTTTGGTCGTAATTAATTGGGTGAGCCACTACTCTGTTCCTAAAGAGAGCTGTGATGCTTATCTCTGTACTTTATAGCTAGCCACGCAGATGAGCCTTTGGAAGTCTCAATGGTCTTCCTTAGGCCAAGAGCTCTAGATTATCTGATTCTTGACCTGTGTTCTGTTTCCAAAGGTAGGGAAGCAACCGGAAAGGTTTTCTGAGGGTTTCAACATGTGGGCCTCTATACAGTTGGCAGAGGGAGGAGAGCCTGGAAAATGCAGCATGATGTATAAGAAGACACTAGTTGTTGTTTTTGTTTTTTTTCCTAAACTGAGTACTAATGGGAATGGCATCATGAAGAGAGGTTTTCAAAAGTATGTCTTTGTTGGCCTTTTAAAAGCCGGACTGATTCTCCTCAGTCTAGTTTATCAGATGCCAGGACAATCTTAACTGTGCAGATGTGCCTCAAGGCAGAGACTAAACGACTTCTGAATACTTTCAGATCTGCAGCTCTGTAAAGAGACAGGAAAACCTTCAGTATCACCCTGCCCTTTTGGGTTGGTCCTTTTAGTTAAGAGTCTTAGGTGTGGAGGATTCTTGGAAGCCTAAGGGCTGAGAGAAGCTGCATGTGAGGAAAATAGAGAGACAGTGTCACTCATAACCCATTGGCTTTTCCGTTCCTTCTTCACAAACATACTTATTAAGTACTTAGTGGGTACTGGGACTTATGGTAAGCTGTGGGGATTATTTAAGAAAAAAGTGTAGGAGATGGTTTTTGCCCTCAGGAAGCTCACAGTCTGATGAAGGAGACACACTTAAGAACAAAGTATTATGAAACAGTTCTGACAGAAATATTGTAGTAGGTTGAATTATGTCCCACAAAAAGATACACTCAAGCCCTAAGCCCTAGTACCTGTGAATATAAGCTTATTTGGAAATAGCATCTTTGCAGATGTAGTTAAGTTAAAGGTCTTGAGGCAAAATCATCCTGGATTTAGGGTGGGACCTAAATCACTTACTGATGTACTTAAAAGAGAAAGGAGAAGGAAATTTGAGACACAGAGACAGCGAGAAGGCCACGTGATGACAGAGGCAGAGATTGGATATATGCAGCCCCAAGCCAAGAAATGCTCAGGTTTCTAGTAGCCATGAAAAACCAGAAAGAGGAAAGAGGGGATTCTCCCTCAGAGCCTCCAGAGGGAACCACTCGGCTGAACCCTTGATTTTGGACTTTGGGCCTCCGGAATGTGAGAGCATAAGTTTCTGTTGCTTTAAGCCACCTGTGGTAATTTGTTATGACGGCCTTAGAAAACTATTACAGGTATGTATAGAATGCTGTACAGGAAGGAGCAAGGGCAGCTGTGTCTGGATCAGAGAGGGTGCCATTTAAGCAGAGTCTTGAAAAGAGAGTAGTGTGCCACATGCACAAGGGGGTGAATGGTATTTTAGGCAGAGGGATGTAGTAACAAATTCGGTGTTAATAAACATGATATCTTCAAGAACTGCTGTGTAGTTCAGTGTTACTGGAGTATAAGGTGGGATGTGGGAAATGAGAGACAATAAGGAAAAGTGCAGCAAGATTGTGGAGGCTTTGTGTGACCTGCTAAGGAGAATTAGATTTTTCCATAGGCCATTTGTCCTTAATTTCTATGCTACAATGCAGACTGCTTGTGAGATATATTATAAGTTATTTATTATGAGTAACTAAATGCTGAAGTTTTCTAAAATAATCAGTTTTACTCTCAACTAGAGAAAATTTGAAGTTATTCAGGTAAATATGTCATCTCTTCCTGTCTTTTGATGTGTTTCTTCATTGGGAGAGAAAAGAGTGGGGCTGTGACAAACATCCAGAGAATTGTGTAGGACTGTGACCCATTTGCACACATGCACATCTGTTCTGTGTGTGGCAGGAAAGAGGTTGACAAGCCCTGCTTTAGGCAATAGGCTCCAATGGAGATTTGGAAGTTGAACAGTGAGAAGGTGATTTTGATTATTGAGATGACTTTGATGGTGATGATGAAAATGCACAGAAAGGGGAAGATGTTTGTCCCAGGGAACTGGTGTTAGTAGTTGTAAACAAAATCCGTGGAAGCAGTGATTTTTGACAGTGGCTTGGAGATAGAAAAATGGAGGGTTTAAAGAAAGCTGAGGTAGAAATGACTACTCTATGTAAGAAGGATGATTTCTTTGAAGCTTTGGAAGAGCAGTTAGATGATGATGATGCCACTGACTGAGTTAGGGAATAGGGGAGGAAGAATAAGCTTGTGGGAGAAGATGAGTTTGAGTTTGGATATGTTTGGTTTGAATTGACAGTAGAACATCCAGTAAAAGGAGCCTGGGTTCTTGGAGAAGATAGAGTCTGGGTAATATCACCCATTATGGAGTCTGATACTGTGGTAGGAAATTGCTCAGTTGAGGAAAACTGTGTAAGGTGTATAGAAGAAGGCCAAGCACAAAGCTTTGCAGGAACATTTCATTATAGAAAATAAGGGATGAGCCAATGAAGGGGCCTGAGAAAGATAGGTCATATATATAAGGGTAAGAGTGGAACAAAAATGAAAGCTCTCTTGAAACCAAGGAAGAACAAGTGTATTAGATTCCTAGGGCTGCCATAGCGTATTACCACACACTTGGCTTAACACAAGAGAAATTTATTCACTCACAGTTCTGGAGGCTGAAATTCTGAAGTCAAGAGGCCAGCCCTCCTAAGGCTCTGGAAGAGAATCCTTCCTTGCCTCTTTTAGCTTCTGGGGTCTCCTGGCGTTCTTTAGCTTGGGCAGCACAACTCCAGTCTCTGCCTCTGTCTGCACGTGGTCTTCTTCCTTTTGCCTCTGTGTCTTGTATCTCCCTCTTCTTTTCCTTATAAGGACACAAGTCATTGGATTTAGAGCCCACACTTAATCCAGGATGCTCTCATGTTGAGATTCTTAGCTTAATTATGTCTGTAAAGACCCTATTTCCAAATAAAGTTACATTCTCAGGAACCAGATGTTAGGACTAGGACATATGTTTTTGTGGAACCTACAACAGTAAATCACAGCAAATGTCAAAGAAATGCGGACTGGATATACAATTGGATTTGACAATAAGTTGGTGATTGATGCCTTGAATCAGAGCGATTTCAGCAAAATAGTGGCCTGAACACCAAACTAAGGGGTCAAGCAACAGATAGGAAATTATTTCTCTTTCAAGATATTTGTTCAGGTCATGACTTGAAAGACCTGTAGGTATTGATATGGTCAGTGTTCCCTCTAGAAGAAAGCAACATCAAGAGTGCAGCAAGCAAGACCACCCAGTTTACAAACGATCGGGCAGAAGACAAGAAAGGTTAAGTAATTTGTCCAAGGTCATGTAATTTGAGTTCAGCCAAGAATACAAGATTTATACCTCCCAGAGTTGTGCTCAGATTTATTTATTTTGAAAAATACTGAAAATTACCAAGCAAAGTAAAAATCATTCATAATCCCAGAACTTTAGAAAATAACCGAGAGAGGCTTAGTTAGAAAGGTTAGTATTCTACCTGGGGACTGAAGGGGCCAGGGGGCAGGGTAGCCAACCATGCCCCATTTGCCCAGGCCTGCAAGGGTTCCTGGGACATAGAACTTTTGTGCTAATGCTGAGAAAATCCTGGGAAAGCTGGGACAAGCTAGTTACTCTAATTAGAGGAGAGAGCTGTTGCTCAGACACAACAAAAGCTGTGGCCCAGGGACAGAGGTGGCAGAACGGAAGCAGAATGTAGCAACTGGTAAACCAAGGCCCAGCAGAGAGGGCGTTGGGTGGGGGAGGTGAGGAGAGTGGGGTACAGAGTTGGGGAATAAATACCCCATCTTCTCTCTCCTCCCAGTCTCCACTCTGCTGATTTAACTAGAGGATTAAGGAGCCCGGGTTTGCCGTCCATCAAGATTATTCTTCAGAGCATTCGGGAGGCAAGAGAAGGGCTGAGAATGGATATGAAGGAACAAACAGCAAATAACCACCAGAAGCTTCTACTACGTGTTAGACACGGTGCTTGGTACTTTACATAAGTTATCTCCTTTAATCCTGAAAACCACTTTGATGGGTAGAGATCAACAATCCCAACATTTATAGGTGAGGAACCTGAAGTTCAGAGGAGTCAGGTAACTTCATTGATGAATGCTTTCTCATGACAGGTCACAATACCGATCTAAATTTCCTCTTTTAAATCACAGTTCTCCCAGTTACTCAGACTTGACTTAGGTACTTCCAAATCTACACATTTGGAGCTGCACATTTATCAATAATTTCTAGTATGACTTTTACATTTTTGTCTCTTCCTCCTTGCACAATGAATTTGAATTATGTCATTAAAATATTTACAACTTAATAATAAAAAGAATAGCAGAAATATAGATTTGAAAAAAGTCAAAGACTGAGGAAAAAACAAATAGAATACAGATACTTAGATTGCAGAGTATTATCAGTTGCTATAAGCAGGCTGAAAATTTGACCGGAATTTCTTGGTGGTCAAAATGAAAAGACAAACATAGGTAGTCACATTGTTCTCACTGTTCAAAAAAAAAAAAAAGACATTTCCTAGGAGATGAATACTGTTTTAAGTGCTTTATATACTTATTTCATATGAGGTCCCCCACAACAACCCTCATTTACAGATGAGGAAAAAGAGGCACAGAGGGGTTATACAGCTTGGCCATGAGCATATAGCTAGCAGTTGGTGCGGCTGGGACCCAGATCATCTGACTCCGGGGTCTCCCTAAATGTTTCCGTGTTCATGAAATACCTTGCTTTATTTTATGTGTAATACAAAATATAAGCCATGTGTGCATGTGCTATAATGCTGGTGAGGAGGATGAAGGGAGAAAAAAGGAAGGGCTGGTTCTGCACAGAAATGCAAGGAAATAAAATAACCAGGGTCTGGATGAGGGATTTGGTGTGTTGGGCTGAAAAGCTTTGATGATAGTAGTCAACTGATGCTTTCACCTGGAGATACAGAATAAATTCATGGATCTTAATAGCACTTTGTCATGACTTACTTGACATTACATCTAAAGGTCTTTGAACCATGACAGATGTCCTGTGATCTGTCCCAAGGCATTTTGTCATTAGAGCTTTTTGGGAATATAATCAAGATCACTGAATGCAGAGAAATACCCATTTTGACTTACAGATTTTTCATGTCATGTGCATAGGATTTAGATCGTTTGGGGTATATGCACACTTGGTCAGCCCACAGGTAGCTTATGAACATATAAAACAATTTGCAAGGAGTTCACACTATTTAGCTTGGATTAAAAATACCTGGCATTGAAAAGCTTTACTGCTTGTTTGGGAACCCATTGTCTAATCTGTACATTATACATTCAGTTGATAGTAGGTTTATACTTCAGACATTAGTCAGAATGGTTATAGTTTCGATTTAATGATTTTTGTTGAATCATTTCTGTTTTGGAGAGGCTGTTTATCTTTTCCTCGCTGCATGCATATCTACTACACACCCACTCTTGGAAGGTAGGAGACCTGGGGCATATGAAATCCTTGGCAGAAGGGCTGGCATAACACAGGTTGTTGACTGCTGGAAATATTTAAGCTGAAAATACATGATGCAGAGAGGCAAGGACATTGCCGTTCTTCACTTTTTCATGCACTGATTTTTTTTTTTTTTGGCTCTCGTTTTGTGACTAAATTTAAATGTGGGAGGATCTTGTGGGTGTGTGTACTCTACATGAGAAAAAAAGTTGTTTGATCATGCTATGAAATTTTTATTTCTTCAGTCAGGTACATAGCAATTCACATGGTCTCAAGCCACAAACATTACCTCATAAATGGCACCATGGAAATGTGTCAACAAAATTCAGCCTACTCAAATCAGCTCTCAGAATAACAGCTGCTGGTGCTCTGGCTCAAGAAGCAGGTGTGAGACCACCTACGGTACCAGCTCAGAAAGCTTCCTGTCAGTAGGAAAAAGGCATGGGTTTCCCCCAAGGTGCCAAATACCGCAGCAGATAGGGTAGCAACATGAAGATAAAATGTTAATATGATTTACTTTTCCCAAGCACTTGGGTTAGTGCCAGAGGAAAAAAAATTAATTTATAAAACAACTGCTCAAACGAAAGCATTCAGCCAGCAGCTAATATACCAGGACCTGTTTCTGAACATTTATGTTTTTCCATTTATAGATGATCAGGCTATGAAAATCCCCATGGATGGAGGTAGGGAGGAGATAGGGTTGGTTTAATCCATTGTAGGACAGCACTTAGCATCTGTTTTTACAAGAAAGAACATGTAATATAAACTGTATGTGTGTGTGTGCTTGGGGTGGGCAGTGGGGTGGGGCTGATGAGGAGTGGAAAACTGAGAGACCTGTCAAACACGGAGGGTGCCTCTCTGTCAGGGAGGTCCGAGGTTTTATTGCCTGAGAACTGTGTAACCTGCTGCCAAAGGGGAAGTGGGCTCCACCCTACCTACCCAAATGAAAGCTGCAATAGCAAGGGACAGGTAGACAAGTCATTAGGAAGTCTTTGTTTAAAATGTAGAAACAGCATGAATGCTCCCTGCTATCTTTCATGGGATGGCTCCCCATACTTGTGGTTCTGAGATGAGCAACATCACATCCACAGTGGTGGAAAAGACATTTTGCATACTCTTGTAAAATCTTGAAAATTTGGCTTGCATTTGCTTCTACCCAGATTTTCATGGAAGAATTTTTCTTTCTTTCTTTCTTTTTTAATCACTGCATGCTTTCATAGCAATTTATCTTCGAGCTCTGGTCAGTTTTATTGTTTATTAGAAGTCGAAGGTTTTATGGTGGAACAGAGTGTGGGCCGGAGTGCCCGAGAAGTGCTAGAGAAAGGAGGGAGCTGGCTGACTATGTTGCAGGAAGCTAGATGGAGCAGGGACACACATTTTTAGCCTTTAAGAATTTCATCTTGATTTGAAAGGAATCTGGATCTGAGAGGGCCATATATGCTCTGAGCAGGGTTGTGCAACTAACAGCATAGTGCGTGATGGTCTAGGACTGTTCTTGTTATGTTGTTCCAAGAGGAGGGCAAATCAAGCAAGGTATGTCTAAACCATTCTTAGTTCCGCCTTAGCTCTTATACCTAGACTGCCTGGGACCAGGCAGGAGATAGATGATTGCAGTTAAAAAATAGAAATCTGAAGAGATGTTTTCTAAGAGTCTTCTGCCACTTAGGAAAGACTTGGGAATGGCCCAATAAAATGGAAAAGGTACCTTGTATAAGCAGGCTGGACAGGACTTTTTAATTAGGTATTTATTTTTTAAAAATTAATAAATTTTATTTCCTTAGAGCAGTTTTAGGTTCAAAGCAAAACTGAGCAGAGAGTACAGAGAGTTCCTATGTATTCCCTGCCCCCGCGCCCTGCAACCTTCCCTCTGACCGTCAGCATCCCCCACCAGAGTGGTACATATGGTACAATGGTTGAACCGACACTGACACATCATTATCATCCAAAGGCCATAGTTTACATTACGGGTTCACTTTTGATGTTGTACGTTCTGTGGGTTTGGGCAAATGTATAATGACATATATCCACTATTGTAGTATCATACAGAATGGTTTTACTGCCCTAAAGTCTTTGCTGTTCTGCCTTTTCATCCCTCCCTCTTCCCCGGAAGCCCTTTGTACTGCCTTCATAATTTTGCCCTTTCCGTAACATCATATAGTTGGAATCCCACAAAACATAGTCTTTTTGGGTTGGATCCTTTCAACTTGTAATACACATTTGGGGTTTTTCCGTGTGTTGTCATAACTTGATAGCTTGTTTCCTTTTAGTGCTGAATGACATTGTGTTGTCTGGATGCAGCTATTTAATTTCAGGTGAAGGATTCTGCTGAAAAGGAAGAAACAGAAATGTGGTTTGTGCTATGGCGGGCAGAAGACAGACTTAACTAAACACCTGTCTGCACCAGTGAAAGGCACACGAATGAGGCCATCCCATTTTTCTTGGTAGAACAGAATGGAGTTTTCTACTACAGAGTCTGCTCTCTATTCTGGGAGTTTCTGCATTGCCACAGTGGAATCCCATGCTACTGACTTCTCTAAATGTTTGGTCTATATTTGTTAGTGGAGACAGAGCTTCCTGCTTGACCACAGCACACTGGATTCTCTGTTAGGAGAGAGAGCTTTCTATTGAAAGAAATGTCCAGAAGTCAGGTCTTACCACATGAGGAATTTGTGTGTCGTTAATGTGCCATCATACTCTGGAGTGTTGAGTATTGTTTTGCCATAAAGGACAGTTCCATACTAATCAATTTTAGCTTTTTTGCTTTTGTTGGTAAGCAAACCCTTAGGCAACCTTTTCTTCTTTAGATTTAATAATGAGAGAAGAAAAGAAATTTCACATGAAAGGCGAAACAGATACAGAAGAGCTATTTAAAGTGAGCATGAGGATGTTAAGTTTGGGGGCCAAAGAATCAATCAATTATATAACCATGGTGTGTCAGAAAGCAGAGTAAGGAGCTGATTAGCACTTTTCCAATCCTGTTGGATTTAGCAGAGTTGGCTTTTGAGCATTTTCCAGTTTGATGCTGAATGTCACAAGGAGACACATGGATTTGGCTGTTTGTTAATGATATGTTGTTAGCGGGGTGCCTGGGTGGCTCAGTTGGTTAAGCGACTGCCTTCGGCTCAGGTCATGATCTCGGGGTCCTGGGATCGAACCCCGCCTCGGGCTCCCTGCTCGGCGGGAAGCCTGCTTCTCCCTCTCCCACTCCCCCTGCTTATGTTCCCTCTCTTGCTGTCTCTCTCTCTGTCAAATGATATGTTGTTAGCATTTCGTTGAGTACTGACATGGAAGAGCTGGTGCCACTGACTCAGTGCAATAAACATTTGACTCATTGTGACAGAACATCTTTTCATGATGAAGGGCACCACCTGCCAGACAGAGTGCCAAAGCCTGATTTATAGTCCCTCGAGCATCAGCGCTAATGAACTTCGGATTCCCTCACATCGCCTGCCACCTCTGCAGTGCCAGAATGGGCATCACTTGTCCCATCTCCTGATCTTCAGCATGGGAAGCCTCTTGCTCTGATGTCTGACTCAATGCCCCCTTCCCAAACTCAGAGCCCCTCAACTCTTCTGTTTTCAACTGAAGAAGACGTTTTATTCCGACGGTGATTTCCATTAAGACTTTATAACCAGGGCATGTAGGAATTCCCAGAATAGATGCTGAAAAAAGATGATCTGTCTAAACATGAAGAGAGTCAAGAGTCGGTAAACAGTCCATATGACAGGCACCGGGTAAGATACTGGGATGAATAAGGCCCAACACTTAAACTTGAGAAGTTGACAGTGAGTATGGTAGAAAGTCATTTAAATAAATACTCATGGTACAGCCTGATATGGGCAACAGTATAAACATAAACACATAAACACACAGTATTTAACTTTGTGGAGGGGCCAATGGGGTGTGTGTCATGGAAGGCTCCATTTAGTTCACCAGGTGGACAAAAGGAGGTGGGAGGGGGCATTCTAGGCAGAAAGAATCACATGTCTAAGGCACGGAAGTCTAGGACCTTATAGCAATTAGAAACCCATTATTGTTAGAGCATAAAGATGGGAAGGGGAGGGTAGGACAGCTGAGTGGCTGGAGATCAGGTAAAAGCCACACCAGGAAGCAACTTTTATGTCGTTAAGGAGCTTGTGTTTATCTGGGAGTTCTGGGGAGGCATTAAAGGACTCAGTCAGCGGAGTGACTTGTCCCCCTGTGTTTTAGAGAGGCTTTTGTGAGTACCGTGGAGGCTGATTTGGGAGAGGCCAAGATTGGCAGAGGGGGGCCAGTTAGGGAGCTGTCAGCATATTTCAGCTTCTGTAGGTAAGAAGACTGAAGACATGAAACAGACAAGAGAGGATGGTGTCAGGTGGAAAATGGATGGAATTTGAGGATCTGGTTGAATGTGGGGAATGAGGGAGGAATCTGGAGGACTGCAAGCTCTCTGTCTTAACAGAGACAGTCACTGCCACAATGAAGCCACAAGTGAGGTAGAGAATACATGGGCTGGAGCAGAATTGGTGAGTTGTGTGGTGGGGTGGTAATTATGCCAGAGTTAACAAAGAATTTGGGGCTGGGCAGTCTGCTTTTAGGGTGTCTGTGGGACAGAAGGTGGAGTCCAGTGGGTAGTGGGATGTGACCCATCTCACTGGAAGGTCAGGCTGGCATACTTCATGGGGACCCTCAGGTCTAGGTGTTTTGTTCTTCGAAAAAAAAAAAAAAAAGATAGAATAGTTCCCCCCTTCTCTGCAGTTTGCTTCCCATGGTTTCAGTTTCTCAGGGTTACTCAGTTGGAAAGTGATGATCCCTCTTCTGACATACTGTCAGGTCAGTTGTAGCCCACCACGGTGTCACACTGCCAACATCGTTCATCTCATTTCAGGTCCTCCTGGAGGCATTTTATCCTCTCACACGATCACAAGGAGAAGGGCGAATACGGTATATTATTTTGATAGAGAGGGAGAGAGAGAGACTGCATTCGCATTACTTTTATTGCAGTATAATTTGTTATTCTTGTTACTCTGTGCCTAACTGAAAAATGAAACTTTATTGTAGGTATCTATGTGTAGGAAGAAACAGAGTATATATAGGGTCTGGTACTATCCATGGTTCCAGGTATCCCTTGGGGGTCTTGGAACGTATCCCTGGGGATAAGGGTCTACTGTACACTAAAGCTTAGGTATTTGGTGCTATCTGTCAGAGGTCCAACTTGTCAGGGTTCTTTCTTCTAAGATACCTGTTGTTCCAAATGAAGCTTAAAATTTTCATTTGTGTTTACATGTTTACAGATAAGACAAACATCTGTTCTTGTTCTTTACCTTTTCTTCTTGCAGTGGAGACTATTGATAGCACCTACTTGGACTTAAGCAGTCATGTCTCCCTGTCTAATATCCCCACTTCATCTGATCCTTGTCTTCCTCTCTCACCATGTTCCAGTCATCACAATAAATGCATCACCGGTCTCGTTTTATCTAACTCCCATGGCAACTCACTGCGGTGAGTGCTTTTCAGCTCCATTTTAAAGATCAGCAAATAGGCTGAGGTGAGTGAAGTGAATTGTCTGTTGACAAACAGAGCTGAAATTTGCAGAACTGGACTTGAACCTGATTGATTCCAATGCCTAGATTCTTTTTTTAAATTTTATTTTATTATGTTACGTTAATCGCATTACATCATTAGTTTTTGATGTAGTGTTCCATGATTCATAGTTTGCGCATAACACCCAGTGCTCCATGCAGAACGTGCCCTTTTTAATACCCATCACCAGGCTAACCCATCCCCCCAACCCCCTCCCCTCTAGAACCCTCAGTTTGTTTCTCAGAGTCCGTAGTTTCTCACGGTTTGTCTCCCCCTCCGATTTATCCCCCTTCATTTTTCCCTTCTTACTATCTTCTTTTTCTTTTTCTTTTTTAACAGATAATGTATTATTTGTTTCAGAGGTACAGGTTTGTGATTCATCAGTCTTACACAATTCACAGTGCTCACCGTAGCATATACCCTCCCCGATGTAGCCACCCCATCCCTCCCACCCCCCCCCACCACCCCAGCAACCCTCAGTGTGTTTCCTGAGATTAAGAATTCCCTGTATCAGTGAGGTCATATGATACATGTCTTTCTCTGATTGACATATTTTGCTTAGCATAATACCCTCTAGTTCCATCCATGTTGTGGCAAATGGCAAGATTTCGGGGTTTTTTTGTTTTTTGGGTTTTTTTGATGGCTGCATAATATTCCATGTTATATATATACCACATCTTCTTTATCCATTCATCTGTCGATGGACATCTTGGCTCTTTCCATAGTTTGGCTTTTGTGGACATTGCTGCTATAAACATTGGGGTCCACATACCCTTTTGGATCCCTACATTTGTATCTTTGGGGTAAATACCCAGTAGTGCAATTGCTGGGTCATACGGTAGCTCTATTTTCAACTTTTTGAGAACCTCCATACTGTTTTCCAGAGTGGCTGCACCAGCTTGCATTCCCACCAACAGTGTAGGAGGGTTCCCCTTTCTCCACATCCTCACCAACATCTGTCGTTTCCTGACTTGTTAATTTTAGCCATTCTGACTGGTGGAGGTGTTTTGATTTGGATTTCCCTGATGCTGAGCGGTGTTGAGGACTTTTTCATGTGTCTTTTGGCCATTTGGATGTCTTTGGAAAAATGTCTGTTCATGTCTTCTGCCCATTTCTTCATTGGATCATTTGTTCTTTGGGTGTTGAGTTTAATAAATTCTTTATCGATTTTGGATACTAGTCCTTTATCTGATATGTCTTTGCAAATATCTTCTCCCATTCTGTCGGTTGTCTTTTGGTTTTGTTGACTGTTTCTTTTGCTGTGCAAAAGCTTTTTATCTTGATGAAGTCCCAATAGTTCATTTTTGCCCTTGCTTCCCTTGCCTTTGGCGATGTTTCTAGGAAGAAGTTGCTGTGCCTGAGGTCGAAGAGGATGCTGCCTGTGTTCTCCTTTAGGATTTTGATGGACTCCTGTCTCACATTTAGGTCTTTCAACCATTTGGAGTCTATTTTTGTGTGTGGTGTAAGGAAATGGTCCAGTTTCATTCTTCTGCATGTGGCTGTCCAATTTTCCCAACACCATTTGTTGAAGAGACTGTATTGGACATTCTTCCCTGCTTTGTCGAAGATTAGTTGGCCATAGAGTTGAGGGTCCATTTCTGGGCTCTCTATTCTATTCCATTGATCTATGTGTCTGTTTTTGTGCCAGTACCATACTGTCTTGATGATGACAGCTTTGTAATAGAGCTGGAAGTCCGGAATTGTGATGCCACCAGCTTTGCTTTTCTTTTTCAACATTCCTCTGGCTATTCCGGGGTCTCTTCTGGTTCCATACAAATTTTAGGATTATTTGTTCCATTTCTTTGAAAAAAGTGGATGGTATTTTGATGGGGATTGCATTAAAGGTGTAGATTGCTCTAGGTAGCACTGACATCTTCACAATATTTTTTCTTCCAATCCATGAGCATGGAACGTTTTTCCATTTCTCTGTGTCTTCCTCAATTTCTTTCATGAGTATTTTATAGTTTTCTGAGTACAGATCCTTTGCCTCTTTGGTTAGATTTATTCCTAGGTATCTTATGGTTTTAGGTGCAATTGTAAATGGGATCGACTCCTTAATTTCTCTCTCTTCTGTCTTGTTGTTGGTGTATATAAATGCAACTGATTTCTGTGCATTGATTTTATATCCTGCCACTTTACTAAATTCCTGTATGAGTTCTAGCAGTTTTGGGGTGGAGTCTTTCGGGTTTTCCACATACAGTATCATATCATCAGCAAAGAGTGAGAGTTTGACTTCTCCTTTGCTGATTTGAATGCCTTTGATTTCTTTTTGTGGTCTGATTGCTGTGGCTAGGACTTCTAATACTATGTTGAATAGCAGTGGTGGTAGTGGACATCCCTGCCGCATTCCTGACCTTAGGGGGAAAGCTCTCAGTTTTTCCCCATTGAGAATGAGATTCGCTGTGGGTTTTTCGTAGATGGCTTTTAAGGTGTTGAGGTAGGTACCCTCTATCCCTACACTCTGAAGAGTTTTAGTCAGGAAAGGATGCTGTACTTTGTCAAATGCTTTTTCTGCATCTATTGACAGGATCATGTGGTTCTTTTTCCTTCTTTTATTAATGTATTGTATCACATTGATTGATTTGCGGATGTTGAACCCACTTTGTAGCCCAGGAATAAATCCCACTTGGTCGTGGTGAATAATCCTTTTAATGTACTGTTGGAACCTATTGGCTAGTATTTTGGTGAGAATTTTTGCATCCATGTTCCTCAGGGATATTGGTCTGTAATTCTCCTTTTTGATGCGGTCTTTGTCTGGTTTTGGGATCAAGGTAATGGTGGCCTCATAAAACAAGTTTGGAAGTTTTCCTTCCATTTCTATTTTCTGGAAGAGTTTCAGAAGAATAGGTGTTAATTCTTCTTTAAATGTCTGGTAGAATTCCCCTGGGAAGCCATCTGGCCCTGAGCTCTTGTTTGTTGGGAGATGTTTGATTACTGCTTCAGTTTCCTTAGTGGTTATGTGTCTGTTCAGGTTTTCTGTTTCTTCCTGGTTCAGTTTTGGTAGTTGATACATCTCTAGGAATGCATCCATTTCTCCCAGGTTATCTAATTTGCTGTCATAGAGTTGCTCATAATATGTTCTTATAATTGTTTGTATTTCTTTGGTGTTGGTTGTGATCTCTCCTCTTTCATTCATGATTTTTTTGATTTGGGTCATTTCTCTTTTCTTTTTGATAAGTCTGGCCAGGGGTTTATCAATCTTGTTAATTCTTTCAAAGAACCAGCTCCTAGTTTCGTTGATCTGTTCTACTGTTCTTTTGGTTTCTATTTCATTGATTTCTGCTCTGATCTTTACTATTTCTCTTCTCCTGCTGGGTTTAGGCTTTATTTGCTGTTTTTTCTGTAGCTTCCTTAGGTGTAGGGTTAGGTTGTGTATCTGAGACCTTTCTTGTTTCTTGAGAAAGGTTTGTATTGGTATATAATTTCCTCTTAGGACCGACTTTGCTACATCTCAAAGATTTCGAACAGTTGTGGTTTCATTTTCATTGGTTTCCATGAATTTTTTAAATTCTTCTTTAATTTCCTGGTTGCCCCATTCATTCTTTAGTAGGATGCTCTTTATCCTCCATGTATTTGAGTTCTTTCCAACTTTTGTCTTGTGATTGAGTTCTAGTTTCAAAGCATTGTGGTCTGAAAATAGGCAGGGAATAATCCCAATTTTTTGGTACTGGTTGAGACCTGATTTGTGACCTAGGATGTGATCAATTCTGGAGAATGTTCCATGGGCACTAGAGGAGAATGTATATTCTGTTGCTTTGGGATGGAATGTTCTGAATATATCTGTGAAGTCCATTTGGTCCAATGTGTCATTTAAAGTCTTTATTTCCTTGTTGATCTTTTGCTTAGATGATCTCCATTTCAGTGAGGAGGTTGTTAAAGTCCCCTAGTATTATTGTATTGTTGTTGATATATTTCTTTGCTTTTGTTATTAATTGGCTTGTATAATTGGCTGCTCCCATGTTAGGGGCATAGATATTTACAATGGTTAGATCTTCTTGTTGGATAGACCCTTTAAGTAGGATATAGTGTCCTTCCTCATCTCTTATTATAGTCTTTGGTTTAAAATCTAATTCTTCTGATATAAGGATTGCCACTCCAGCTTTCTTTTGGTGTCCATTAGCATGGTAAATGGTTTTCCACCCCCTCACTTTCAATCTGGAGATGTCTTTGGGTCTAAAATGAGTCTCTTGCCTGCAGCATGTCAATTGGTCTTGTTTTTTTATCCAATCTGGTAACCTGTGTCTTTTGATTGGGGCATTTAGCCCATTTACATTTAGGGTAACTATTGAAAGATATGAATTTAGTGCCGTTGTATTGCCTGTAAGGTGACTGTTACTGTATACTGTCTCTCTTTCTTTCTGGTCTATGTTACTTTTAGGCTTTCTCTTTGCTTAGAGGACCCCTTTCAATATTTCTTGTAGGGCTGGTTTTGTGTTTGCAAGTTCCTTTAGTTTTTGTTTGTCCTGTAAGCTTTTAATCTCTCCTTCTATTTTCAATGACAACCTAGCTGGATATAGTATTCTTGGCTGCATATTTTTCTATTTAGTGCTCTGAATATATCATGCCAGTCTTTCTGGCCTGCGAGGTCTCTGTGGATAGGTCTGTTGCCAATCTAATGTTTCTACCATTGTAGGTTACAGATCTCTTGTCCCGAGCTTCTTTCGGGACCTCCTCAGAGTACAGCTTGAAAACCACTGAACTGGATGATTTCTAATAGTTAGCAGTTTTTTAATATTACTGATTAGACCTTAATCAAAGTTAGGGTGGTATTTTGTTTTCTAATAGCATTTATCCATTATTTAAAATTTAAAAAAATTGAAATATATTTTATGTATAACCTTACATAAATTTAAGGTGTACAACATGTTAACTTGTTATATATTGTATTATGATTGCCATTGTTGTTATAATTAGCATCTTTATCACTTAATTATCATTTCCTTTTAGTGAATGAAATAATTAAGTTTTAATCTCTTAGCAAGTTTGATGATCACAGCATAGTATTGTTGTAGACATTCACTATACTATATGCATTAGATCTCTCATTAGGACTTATTTACCACTTTTAAGTTTGTACCTTTAAACAACATCTGTCCTCTCTCTAACTTTAGGTATATTAACATATAATAAACTGTATATATTTAAAATGTACAATTTGATGAGTTTTGATCTATGTTTACATCCATGAAAGCAGTATTACAATCAAGATAATGAACACATCCTTCGCCCTCAAAACTTTCCTTGTGACCCTCCTCATTTGCCCCACTGACCTGTTTTTACCATCAGAGATTAGTTTGCATTTTCTAGAGGTTTAAATAAGTAGATAGTCATTTTAGGTCTGGCTTCTTTCACTCAGCATGATTATTTTGAGATTTATCTATAGAGTGTCTATCCATAGTTTCTTTCTTTTCAGTGTGAAGTGGTATTCCATTGTACGTATACATATTTTGGATGTTTCTAGCTTTTAACTATTAAAGGAAAGCTGCTATAAACATTCAGGGACTGTGTATGGGCATATGCTTTCTTTTTTCTTGGGAAAGCACCCAGGAGTGGAATGTCTGGGTCATATGGCCCTGTATGTTTAACTTTCTGTGAAACTGTTGAACTGTTTTCCAAAGCAATCATAGTATTTTACATTTCTACTGGCAATATATGAAGGTTCCACTTCCTCTGTATCTTTCTGGCATTTGCTGTGGTCAGACTTGTTAGTTTAATCATCCTGCCAGATGCCTAGTACTATCTTATTGTGGTTTTAGATTGCATTGTTCTAATGAGTAATGAGGTAGAGTGTCTTTTCATGAGCTTATTTGCCATCTATATAACGTCTCTGGTGAAGTATCTGTTCAAATAATATCTATTTTTAAAACTTAGGTTGCTTTCTTGAGTTTAGAGAGTTATTTATATATTCTTGCTACATATCCTTTGTCAGATACATGTTTTATAAATATTTTCTCCCAGTCTGTGGCTTGTCTTTTCATTCTCTAAATAATGTCTTTAAAAGGACAGACATTTTAAATTTTGGTGAAGCTGACTTTGTCAATGATTTTCTTCTGTAGAGATGCTTTTGATGTTTTACCTAATGTGTGCATTTAGTGATAAAATTTCCCTATAAATCCTGCTTCAGTGGCATCCCACAAATACTGATATGTCCTCTTTTCATTCAGTTGACAAGACTTTTAATTTCCTTTCTCATTTCTTCTGTGACCCGCAGGTTATTTAGAAGTGTATTACTTAATTTTCTAGTAGTTGGGGATTTTCCATATAATTTTGTTACTGATTTCTAATTTAATTCCATTCTGGTCAGAGAATATACCTTGTATGAATTAAAACCTGTTAATTTATTGTGACTAGTTTTATGGCCTAGAATATAATCTATCTTGGACAATCTTCTTGTGCCCTTGAAAAGAATATAGATTTGCTCTTGTTGGGTAGAGTGCTCTATAAATGTCAATTAGGTCAGGTTTGTTGATGGTGTTATTAAGTCTTCAATAACCTTACTGATTTTCTGTCTACTTGTTTTTATCAATTATTGAGAGTGTATTTGAATCTCCCTAATTATGAATGTTTTTCTCTTCAGTTTTATCAGTTTTTGTTTCATGCTGAAACTGTTTAAATGTCTGTATACTTCCTGGTGAACTGACCCCTTTATATTGCAAAGCAATTTCTTTATCCCTAGTAATATTCTTTGCTCTGAAATCTCCTTTCTTCTGATCTGTGTTAACATTTTTCAATCCTTTATTTTTAACCTGTGTGTGTCTTTGTATTTAAAGTGCATTTCTTATAGGGGCATCAAATTGGGTTTTGTTTTTTATCTAATCTGATAGTCTCTGCCCTTTAATTGGGGTATTTTGACCATTTGCCTGTAATGTGACTATTGATATAATTAGGGTTAAATCTATCTTCTTGCTATTTATCTTATCTGTTCTATGTTTCCTTTGTCCTTCTTTTCTGCCTTTTGAATTAATCAAAAATAATTTTTAAAGATTTTATTTATTTATTTATTTGAGAGAGAGAGAGAGAGCACACGAGAGGGGGAGTGGTAGAAGGAGAGGGAGAAGCAGGCTCCCTGCGGGCAGGTAGCTTGACATGGGGCTTGATCAATCTCAGAACCCTGGTATCATGACCTGGGCCGAAGGCAGATGCTTAACCGACTGAGTCACCCAGGCACCCCACCAAATATTTTTTAAGGTTCCATTTTAGCTCATTTGCTGGCTTATTAGCTGTAACAGTTTGTTTTATTATTTCAGTGTTTCTTTTTTTAAGATTTTATTTTACTTATTTTAGAGAGAGAGGGTGCGACTGAGCATGAGCAGAGGGGAGGGGCAGAGGGAGAGAGAGAGGCAGAGAATCCATTCAAGCAGACCCTGTGCTGAGCCTGGACCCCGACATGGTGGTTTATCTCAGGACCCTGAGATGATTACCTGAGCTGAAACCAAGTTGACACTTACCCAACTGAGCCACCCAGGCGCCCTTCAGTGGTTGTTTTTTGATTTGCAGTATACACCTTTAACTTATCGCAAGCTATTTTCAAGTGATATTAAATCACTTTATGAATTTTTTTAAAAGATTTTATTTATTTATTTGACAGAGAGAGACACAGCGAGAGAGGGAACACAAGCAGAGGGAGTGGGAGAGGGAGAAGCAAGCTTCCTGATGAGCAGGGAGCCTGTTGTGGGGCTCAATCCCAGGACCCTGGGATCATGACCTGAGCCAAAGGCAGACGCTTAACAACTGAGCCACCCAGGCACCCCTCACTTTATGAATTATTGAAGAACTTTTTAATAGCATACAGTTGACCCTTTAACAATGCAGGGGTTGGGGCACTGACCCCCTGCACGGTTGAAAATGAGAATATGACTTTTCACTCCCCCCAAATTTAATTATCAGTAACCTGTTGACTGGAAGCCTCATCAATAGAATAAACAGTCAATTAACACATATTTTGTATGTAATCTGTATTATATACTGTATTCTTATAATAAAGGAAGCTAGAGAAAAGAAAATGTTATTAAGAAAGTCATAAGGAAGAGAAAATACATTTACAGCACTGTACCATAAAAAATCTACATGTAGGGCGCCTGGGTGGCTCAGTTGGTTAAGCGACTGCCTTCGGCTCAGGTCATGATCCTGGAGTCCTGGGATTGAGTCCCGCATCGGGCTCCCTGCTCGGCAGGGAGTCTGCTTCTCCCTCTGACCTTCCCCCCTCTCATGTACTCTCTCTCTCTCATTCTCTCTCAAATAAATAAATAAAATCTTTAAAAAAAAAAATCTACATGTAAGTGGACCTATGTCGTTCAAACTCATATTGCTCCAGAGTTAGCTCTACTTACATGTATCCCTTTTCAACCTTTGTGCTATATAGCCTTTGTGTTTATACATTTTGCTTTTATATATGTTACATTGTTATTATTTTTGGTTAATTATCAATCACTTTTAAAAAAATTTAAGAAAAACGTCTCACATATTTACCACATAGCTAGTATTCCCAGTGTTCTTCATTCCTTTATATAGATCCATATTTTCATCTGTTACCATTTTCTCTATGCCAGAAAGACTTCCTGTAACATTTCTTGTACTATAGGCTGGCAGGCAATACATTCTTTCAACTTTTATATGTCTGAAAAAGTGCTTGCTTCACCTTTGTTTTTGAAAGACATTTTCACAGAATTCCAAATCGGTAGTGTTTTTCTTTCAGTACTTCAGAGATGTTGCTACACTCCTTTTTCACAAATTCTGATGAGAAATTTCCTGTCAACATTACTTTTGTTCCTTTTTATATAATTTATCTTATTCTTTTTTTTTTTTCTTTGTGGCTTCTTTTAAGATTTTCTCTTTATCCCTGGTGTTCAGCTGTGAGGCATGCTGGGACCTTAGTTCCTGGACCCTTTGAGTAAAGGACACTGGAAAAGGTCTATATATTGGGATGTGGGCTGTAAAATTCAGATCACCCTAGATAGAGGCTGGCCAGTATACCATCAGAAGGGCAGGAACCTCAACTCAAGAGTCGAGTGGTACAGGGTAGGCGCTATGAGCAAGAGTAGGGTGACACTGATCTAGACCTCCCCATGTTTCTGGCATCATGACCCATTCCAGAACTCTGTAGTGATGACTGAAGCATGGGGTAGGAAGTGGGTGAGGCTGAACCCACATAGGGAGGCAACAGAGATCCTCCTGCAAGGACTGGCAGATGGCAGACTTCAAAATAATGCAGAGTAAGAGTAGAACAGAATAATGGAAGTGATAAAGGGGAGTTGAATATCCAGTCCCAAGGCTTTAACTTTATAAAGTAAACTCTTAGACCTGTGTGCTCACATGCACGTGCATGTGTGATCTGCCTAGTAGAATTACATTCCATTTTCAAAGTTGCTGTTTCCAAATGGGCAAAATGTAAGAAGCACTTTGTACAAAATAACTAATAAAATATTTTTTTGGAAAAAACCCTTAATATCACAGCCTACTGGTATTATTCAAAGGTTTTGTGTTAGAGATTTTAGAATAGTATCAGGAAATAAAAAAAGACCAAAAAAAAAAAAAAAAGAAAAACTCACAAATGCAAAACACTGTTCCCATTTAGTTGATTAAAAAAATTCTTTTAACATTTTGCATTTGATGTAATTTTGTTTTGACTTTCTATTGTTTGCTTCTTGTTCTGTATGGACAAGTTCCTGCTGCCTATAGCCATCTTTGCAAACCAGGAACTCCTCTAAAAGCTTTTGTTTCATCTGATTAAATCAATTACTAATCATCTTGAAGCAGGGACAAGTCCAAAGTCACCACATGAAGGATAATTCATAATAGTTTTTTTTAGCAACAACTTTCTCCCTTTCTTGCCAAACTAGTCATCAGTCTGGCAGTTTGGTTTTTGCAATGAATCAGAATGTATGTGCCAGGCCATTTGCACCATCTGCTACAGGAGTGTCATGGGAGGGAGGACTGTGGACACCTGGTGGGTTGACGTTGAAATGTCAGCTGGAGGGTAAACACCAGCTCCAGTGATGAAAGGCCAAGAAAGCAAAAAGCCTGGAAGGAGAAGAAGCTGCTGGTAACAGCAAAAGAGGCACACCTGTTTCTGAACTGGAAGGAGGTATGCATGTGTGTGTGCACATGTGATGTATGTATGTATGTATGTATTTCCAGCATTGGTGACTTTTTAGAATCTTAATGACAGGAGTCATTAAATTCATGGGGAAGGTAAAAGACTGTTAGGTGACATTACACATGTAAGTTCTGGTAAGGGCAACTGATGCTTTCTGTAGAAAGAACTGTAAAACATATCAATGTTGCCTTTGAGTGAGATTTTCCAACTGCATCCTCTGAGAATAAAAAGTGGTGATCATGGGCTCACAAAAGCTCTTTTAATTCCCCTCATGGTATATGTCATCCCCTACACCCAATTTTGATTTCTGGTTTTGTTAAGGAACTATTTAATACCCCCCAATTTTTTAGATGCCAAATACATGGTTTATTGTCAACAACCAGGATTGACTTGAATTGACAACTGATTCTGTTATATTATTATATATTCAGAAAGAATAGCCATAGAGCAATTGTTAATCAAACTAAAGTTCTCATATTTGTAAATATCTCTTGATTTTTAAGTCCCTCATGGAAAACTTCCTTATCCAGCAAGTAAACTTGTTTCTTTATTTAAGTGTATGTTCTGCAGTTACGATATACTAAAAGTATATGTTACTTTATGGGAATCTTACTTAGGTGGCGTATGGTTCAGATGAGCAATTGGGTATCCTGCTTTAAATTTTTTCTGGGCTAAAATCTTAATGGCTATTTAAATTATAACATAAATACTTGGGGCCATCATCATCTGTCTTTATGTTAACATGGACACCTAATCTTTTTCTGAGAAAAATCTTGGTTCTGGCTAGGGCTCTCACTTGGCCTGTCTTTGTGGGTATCAAAACATATTTTCAGGCTTATGCCACATTTTAGACCCTTGTTCTAATTTCTAACTTGGCTGAACTGAACCAAGCCATACAGCTGTGTGCTTCACAGGAACATAGAATACCTGTTTTCTAATTGCTTTCAGGAAATACAACTCTAATTTGTAGCTTTGTTATAATTACCAAATCTATCCCCCCAATTTTTAGGGTGATTAAAATATCCAGTAGTTGAAACTGACTGAGGAATACTTAAGGATGTTGCTTTTGATAAAGCCCGGGGCATGATAAAAGAGGAGTTGTGAGCCATTTTCCAATTATGGACTCTTGAAGTTGGTTCACTAGAGTGAGAGTTCCCTATAAAAATAACTGTCTTCTGTGTGCTTTTATCTAGCTTACATGTACACACACATCCTTTCCTTCGCTCTGGTGGCACACAGGGAGTAAAGATCGTCATCAGTATCATGTTTGAAGGGATTCTGAACTTGGGAGTTCAAGGTCAAATAGTAGAGCAGACAGATTTCAAGGTCAAGTCGTCCCAGCCCTGAAGGACCATGCATATTTTATTCCACTATGCTGCATCATAAGATATTTGTGCATTCGTGCCACCTTGCTCCAGGCCAGAGAGGTTCTGTAGTGGGATGCAGTGGACTTCCCTGGCATCTGTTTCAAAAGTTCAGACCCCATCCCAAGCATTTCTAACTTCTCATAAGAGTTGGCTTATAATAAACATAAATGTAAATCATTTCTCGTGGCTGCCATGCAGTTATAATTTTGGTAGACATCTAAAATTCTTATCTCTACTTTTTCCGTTTCTACCTCTCATCTCTCTCAAACTTGTTTCCATTTTCTCTGTCCCTTTAGTTCAGGCTGTTACAGTTTTTCACATGGAAGTTTGCAACTTCCCAGTAGGCTTTCTTCCTGCCTCTTACTACAGCTTTATACAGGATAGCTTACGATGTGACCTCTTACACCTTGCTTTCTCCCCTGCATCCTGAATTGCCTGCTGTTTTTTTAAGTGTAAAATGTACAAGGCTCTTTTGATTTCCTGATGCTTCTGTCTTCTCTGCTCCAAGTTTCTCATCTTCTCTGCCGGATGAACTCCTCCTAAGACTGAGCTCAAAAGCCTCCACCTCCATGAAGCCTTTAATGATTGTCTCAGCGTGTCTCCGCCTTGCTCTTTCAGCATCTTGTTTATCCTAATTACAGTGCTCTAATTATTGGCTAATTGCCTGTCAACCGTGCTGCACTGTGAACATTCGGAAGACAGAGCCTGAGTTATATTCAACTCTGCGGTCCCAGAACCAGCACAGTGCTTGGCAATTAAGGGGTGCTTAGTGAGAATTTTTTGAATGTGTTTTTTCTGAATGCCTTCTGAAACCTTCAGGAAGTGTTGTTGGTGTTTGGGGGAAGTATTTTATTGAGTATCTGTGGTGTGTCTTCAGGGGAGATATCTGAACACACCTGAGAACCACCAAAAGGAACTTGACAAGTTATCTACTTTATAAATATAACTAAATGCCTTGGAATTGGCACAGTCTCTCAACTCTGATACTCAGGAGATCAGAGATTTAAATTTCCATTTACATATGATGATTCCGGCCTTTAACTGCCACCCCAAAAACTCTTCAGAGGGAGTGCCCCTACTATGACCCCAGAGTACCTACTAAGCATGCCTGCTTGCAAACCTCCCAGAACCCCCGAATCCTTCCCCTGACACTGCAGAGAAAAATGAATGGGACCCAGATGCACAAGCAACCACTGAGGAATTATTTTGAAACACTTGCTCTCCTTCACTCTCCCACATCAACATCACCAGGTCCCACTAATACTCCCTCCTTAATGATACTGCAAATCTGTTCTCTTTGCCCCAGTTTTATAGCTACCCCCATTGGGGGGTCCCCATCTTTTCTTCACAGATAACTGAAAAAGGCTCTGGCTTGCTTTGTCTCCTCCCATCATCTGTTCTCTACAGTGAGTTGAATGATTTTTCCAGAAACAAATCTGATCTTATGTCGGTCCTACATAAAGCTGTCTGTGGATTTCCGTCACCCTCTGTAGAGTCTGAACTCCTCAGCCGGGCTCCCTAGGCCCTCTGTGGAGTGGTGCCTACTTTCTATTCTAGTTGAGCTCCGCTCACTGCCTGCACCCCCCAGGGCTTTAGCCATACTGAATGACTTGCTTTTCCCCAAAGGTGACATGTTTTTTTGTTTTCAGGTTTTTGAACACAGTGTTCTCTTTTTCTAGAACTTCCCACCTACCTCCTCATTCCCACCCTCAACGTCCTATTCATCTTTTAGTCCTTAACTTAAACATTATCTCTTTTGGAAGAACTTATTTATTCTCCCAAACTAGGTTGCTGTTCATCATAAGTGTCCCATGAATACAGTATTATGATTCTTACCACAAGCATTGTGGTGATCTAATGCATGTTTGTCTCTCTCACTGGGCTGTGAACTCCATTGGTACAAGGCTAGGTCTTATTCATCATTGTAATCCTAGTTTCTAATACAGTGTCTGAACACAGAAGTTGCTCAAGAAATATTTGTTGACTAAACAAATAATTGTCAATACATAGCCACATAAATACATTGGGCAATTTGCAAATACTTGGGCGATCTGCTCAGACAAAACTCTTCATAACCAATACAATCTTGACATTTGTTTTAACCCAGATACTTAGAGCATTAAAAAATATTCACCTGCTTTATTCAGATCTTTATCTGTTTGCTTATGAAAGGTGAAAGAGTTAGTCCAGTCTAATTAGACGTGAAAAGGGTCTGGGGTGTGCAGCCTGGTCCTCTCATTCTCTGAGGGCATGTATTGTCTTGGCATCTGCCAATTAAAATAATAGTAATGGAGAAGTGAAACTGGGAGAGAATTCATATGTCTTTTTATGGCAGGAACAAATTATGAATTTGAGGCAAAGGAGATTAAGTAGAAAATATTTTGACCTTGAATAATGGAAAGTCTGAGAAGAGTTTATGTAGATAGAGAAATAGTACTAACTTTCTTGCCCTAGGTTACTGCTGAGGGCAAAATTTACATGTGATTTCCAATCCGTCTATGGATGATCTCATTTGAAGTGTGTTGAAAGTCAGCCGTCATCATTTACACTGACCTTCTTTGCTGTGTTTCAAGTCTAGGTGCAATTCAATGCAATTACTCTGAAAACACTGGGGAGACTAGTTAAAAAAGGAATATACATACATAATAAGTTGAGTTACCAGCAGTGATTAGTCTGTTGTATGGATAATTTTTTTAAGCTCTAAAAAATTAAACTCTTTGAAAAAAATAGTATGTATCCATAGTAGATGTGGAGAGAATAGCCAGTTCCTAAAAATGTAGGAAAATGTTTATAATCTCAGAATTTGTTGATGTTTGGATACTTGGTGAAAGAGACTGTGATAGTGGTAAATCTTTTGGAAAATATCACTGTTCTGTTTGAGGAAGGTTGTCCTCAGGCAGCTTGGTGATTTGTTATATCCTGTGTTTTTCTTGTCGTGTATGCCCTGACTTATTCAGCACTCCTAGTTCATTCATTCAGTATTTACTGAGAGCCTGGTAAGTGCCATTAACCTCTGGGTGCACAAAGGCACCTGAGATGGAGATGCTGCTCGCGAGGAGTGCCTGGACTCAGGGTAGAACCACTGATACTAATAGTTACACGTCAGCAGGAGGAATGAAGGGACTAATTCTGCTTGGGGAGGGGTTGGTTTGAGAGAAGGCTTCAGGGCTCAGGTGACGCTTGACTTGTATAAAGTCCTTACACAGGGTTTTCCAGGCTTTTGTTCGGGGTAGAGAGTGCAGAGTGGGGAGTGGGATGGGGTCTGAGGAGAACGTTCCAACCCTCTGGACTAGTATGGGCAGAGCAATGTAAAGGTACACGGGGTCTTGGGGGAAGGGTGGATATTTCGTCGGGGCAGTGGAGTAAGGTTTTGGAGAGGGAGTGAGTGAAGACAAAACTCCAAACGTGGGCTGTTTTCAAATCTTGAGAAACATGGTATAATAACTTCAAGACGTTATTACTGTATTTTACTCATTTCTAAGATACTTTGTAAGGTAAACTTTTTAATTCAATCAAAATTTTATACATAAATATGTACACATACTCTTTATTTTGTTTTGCAGGACCCTGTGCCATGTTTGTCTTTTCTTCCTTTCTTTCTTTTTTATAGTTTTAGTTTTAATTAAAGTGTAGTTGGCATATAGTAGTATCTTAGTTTCAGGTGTACAACAGTGATTCAACAATGACATGCATTACAAAATGCTCACCCCAGTAAGTGTAGTGACCAGCTATCACCACACAAAGTTATTATAATATTGAATGTATTCTCTCAATTATACACATACTCTAGAAAGACAAATAGTTTTACCAGGTATGCTACAAAACTTTATTCATTCATTCACTCCTTTATTCATTTATTTGTCAAACACTAAGATTGCTCTTATGTGCCAGATGCTCTACTAAATGCTTAACCAATATTACCTCATTTTAAACAAAACAGAGCAGTCTTTTTTCCCCTCTCTATATCACGTATTAGATTCTTACTCAACAGGGACAACTATTTTAAACTATTTTAGTTGTTTCTTTTGATGTTTTCCTTATTGTTTCTAAATAACAGGCTAAGACTGCCATTTATTGATATTTTCCATTGAAATCCTGCTATTACATAGTTATAGCCTTATTTTTGGTTGGGTCAGTATTCAGTATTTACATTACTATTTTCATACAAATGTAATTCACCCAAGAGTCATATAGAATTCTGTGTTAAGTTTAATTTTTTTATGAAAAGTTTTTGTCCTTTCTGGACATTATACTTGTTTTGTTTGTTACTTGCTCTCTTTTCTATGTACTCATTACTAATTCTTCCCAAAAATCTTTGTCAGAAGTGTCAGTATTCTCTTAATACATCCAAAACACATCAAGAATTCTATCACTTCTCCTCTTTTGAAGACGGGGCAGCAACTGGAGCCCTCTGCTCTTCTGGTCTAGCCTGAGTCTCCTGCTCTTTGTATCTGCTACCCAGTTGCTGCTGTAGACTCTCCCTTTATCATCATTCTAGGGCTTTCTTTCACTTCTTTCCTGGGTTGGGTTCCCTATTTCTTTGATTCTATATAGTCCTTTCTTGATTTACTCTCTTATTTTGGTAGAACATCTGCTCTTGTAGTTTCTTAAGGAATTGTTTATATGAAAATTTTTGTAGATCTTGAATATCTGATAGTATATTTATTTTACTTTGATTCTGGCTAAGGTGAAATTTTGAATACCATTGGATTCTTGATACTTTGTGTGGAACCTGTTTTTCTTTTCCTTCTCCTAAGCTTATAAGATCTCCTCTTTGTCTCCAGTGCTTTAAAATTTCATCATGATGTGTCTTGGTATAGATCTTTTTCACTTTTCATTTTGGGCAGTCAAATGAATCTTTGCAATCTGGAGACTCGTGAATTCTATTCTGGGAAATTATCTTGAATATTTCCTCTTTTGTTTCCTCTTTTCATTCTTGCTGTTAACTCCTAATATTTTGTCTTGGAACTCTTGGACTTCTCTCTCTTCCCTCAGTGAGAAATAGGATAAGGGCCAAATAAATACTAATAGTCAGTGATAACTCAGGCAGGAAAATGAAATAATGTCATATGATTGAGTTCATTCTTTTCACACATTAATGATACAGTCGGTCATTTTAAATACATGGTTGCTTGAGTAGCTGGCCAACTATCTAGGAAATGCAGCTGCGAACCTCTAGTTTTCTAGAATATTTTAGAGCATGTGCCCATGAAAGAGCCACCCCAAAAAACTAGCTTCATGTGCCGTAGGTGTTTATGTAGCAGAAATTACATCTTATATTAGAAATAAAAGATCTGGGATTGCTTGCTTTGAATTTGCCCAGAGAGAGATTAGACTACTGCATTAAACTAAGAGATTGAAGGCCCAAGCAGGAAGATTACAAATTCTGCTGGAGCATGACACACTCAGAATTCCCTTTTTTTTTTTTTTAAAGATTTAATTTATTTATTTGACAGAGAGAGAGACAGTGAAAGAAGGAACACAAGCAGGGGGAGTGGGAGAGGGAAAAGCAGGCTTCCCGCTGAGGGGTTCCATCCCAGGACCCTGGGATCATGACCTGAGCTGAAGGCAGATGCTTAATGACTGAGCCACCCAGGGGCCCCACACACTCAGAATTTCTTTTATAATAGGAAAATAGCTATAAGTAGTAAGTCTTTTCCTATTTCTTCCAGAAACTGGTTTCTAGATTTACATTCCCTCTCATAAGGCTTTATAGAAAGAAAACTAGTTCCTCCAAATAAGAGCTGGGGTCCTTTAACTGGGTAATGATTTGGGATGTTGGTTGTTGGTAGAACTTGCATATATTTAAGGAAGCTATGTAACCATTGTAAACTTCAAGAGTATTCTTGAGATAGTTGTAAAACTTCCGGACAATCTGAGTTTTGGACTGTGTTGTTCTTTAGGATCTAGATAAATAGAGGATTAAGGTTACCTCCAAAGGCTAGGGAGAAAGTCTGAAGATGTTGGGGACTCTGATGCTTTATTTTTCTTCCTCTCTATCAGTGCATTCTCCTAAGCAGTTTTAATAGTAAAGATATTAATATTAGTTAAAATGTAGTAAGCATCTACCTGTACTTATTATAGAAGTAACTACGACAGGTGCTATGCTTTCTTTCTCTCATATCTCATTTAATTGTTCCATTCATTGTATGAAATACACCTAATTCATTGTATTATTTTGCAACTGAGAAAAATAAGAAGCACAGAGAGTTAAGAGTGTTGGTCCAACTCACGGAGCTAGTGAGACAGAGACAGAATTTGAACGCAAGCAGTGAATCCCCAGAGGCCGGTCTCATTTGGCAACCCAGGAATGAAGTTATTCCTGGAAAGGCTAATGAGCCAGCAAAAGCAGCATGGCTGGCTGCTGGGGCAGGGCCCGGTGCAGACTCATGCATGCATGGATGAGAGGGTTGCTATAGGTGTGTAGTCAGAGAGACAGGTGGTTCATAGTAGCCACTTACATTGTCTTTAATTGCACCTTCAGAAGTCTGGCTTTCACTTAGAGCATTTAACTAAAATAATTTTCTTTGAGATTAGCAATGACCTCCCGATACTGGTGATTTAGTATCTGATGGCCTTTGCTCAGTTCTTAGTCTCTTTGACCTGTCTTCCCCACTCAACACATTGCCCCCACTGCCCCTTCTCTACTGAAGGTCTCTCCGTGTCTCTCCTCTTTTGCTCTTTTTCTTTCTCTCTGTGCTCTCTTTCTTCAGAAAGGAAGAAATATCTGTAATAATATTTAAAAAATGATGTAAAAACAAAATGGTTGAAGAAAACAGGCAAAGGGAAAAGTGTAGGAAGGATCGTGAAGATCGTACCAGGGGTGAGAGAGTACACAAAGTGTCGCATCTAATTGGGAACATTTGCTAGCGCTGGGCCACAAATTTGGATCTAGTTTCTCAGGAGCTACATAAAAAGCTTTCACAATTAATTACATGATTCACAGTGTCCTTAAGATAAAAACAAATTGGTTGTTCAAGAGGAACAAACATTTCCTAGAACTGAGACTCAAGAGACATTGACGTGGGAACATAGTGACTGTTTTCAATAACATTTTGACTCTAAACCCAATCGTGGTTTCAAAAGACTCTTTCTCCGTATTTCTGCGTGGCCCACTCCCTCACTCCTTCGGGGCCTATTTTCAGTGGTCACCCTCTCAGGCATGCCTTCTTGGTGGCCGCAATCTAACGTGGCACCTGCTGTCATCCCTTTATATCTCCTTTCTCTGTTTTATTTTTCTGCTCACAAGCCGACAGATCTTTATTAGTTTAGTTATTCTTTATTTTCTTCTTTAGAATATGAGCTCTCTGAGATCAGGGACATCAATTTATTCCTATCCTATAAGTGCCTAGGGGAGTGTATGACACACGGTGGTATCGGTATATAGTTGCAGATGAACGAATGATGAAAATGTCATCAGTAAGCGCTAGGAGCTTTAAGGTGATACTTCTTAGAAAGTACCTTGTTTGAGGTAGAGCATGACTGGCCAGTTACTGTACTAGTTGAGTTGGTTGGCTTTTTGTGTCGGGTCAGTACAGCAGGTTGAGACTTGGGAAATAAGGAATATTCTCAAGTGAAATTGTGAGGAGGCTGTCCTTTTCCATAACAGAAAAGGTTGGCGGACCATGTTACTTCCTGAGGCAGGGAAAGAGCTATAGATTATCAAGTTGTCGAACAATGGAGATGGGATTGGTTCTCAAGGAGAGTACCTCTAAGCATAATCTTGAGTGAGGACCCAAGAGGGGTGCTGTGGGGTGAGAGTGCATGTGGCAGGGGTATGGCCATTATGACTGAGCCATCCTTCGGAGACTCAATCCTTTCCTGTTCTTCCTTCAGAAGATAGGGAAAATATTAGGGAAATCAACCTCAGCTATATCCATAAAACTTTGTGAGGGAAACTTGTGCCCATTTTATGAAGGTAAACTTCTTGTCCTTAGGTTTTCCAACCTGAGTCATGACAAAAAAGGCAGCCTCCAGCAGGAACACATCAAATTTATGTTTTAAAAGTCCTATTTGTGATAACTTCCATTTTGGTCAGTTTATCCACTTTCTGTGTTAAGGGAAGAAGTGCTCCTGAATCTGCTGAGAAGGAAGAAAACCAACCTGGAAATAAGTATTTTAGAAGCGGGTAAGTTTGTAAGTGGTGCAGGCAGTCTGGTTAAGGGCCATTTACTTTACTTTCTCCTATGAGGACTTTCAACATCATTTGCCTCCTTACCAAGCCCTGATTCTGGAATGTTACATGAAGGACTCGGTTTTCCCAGTTATCATGTCTCTTTGGTTGGCAGAATACCATTGACCTTTGCTAAAAAATACACAGGCAATATATATCAGAGGTCATGGATGGGAAAACACAGTTCTTCTTTTCATTGACCATGTTATTTATTTATTTTCATTTTTTTCAGTCCAGTCTTACACAGGCTAGAGAATTCACTGGGGGCACCAGAAAAGCAGACTTCGGAGAGCTAGAGGTACAGAAGATTAAAGGGTGAAGGTAAGGGTGGGGGAAGAGGTACCCAAACTTCCCAGCTATGGTGGTTTGGGCCCTTCATATGCTACTATCCCTTGATGTTCATTATGAAAGTATGTTGAGGGGCATCTGGGTGGCTCACTCAGTAAAGCATCCGACTCTTGGCCTCAGCTCAGGTCCTGACCTCAGGTTGGTGAGTTCAAGCCCTGTGTCCAAGCTCCCGCCTGATGTGGAGCCTACTTAGGAAAAAAAAAAAAAATAAAGTAAAATTTAAAAATGCAAAATTATTAAAAAAATGAAAATATGTTCAAATCAGGAAGCAGTATAAAAGAGGAAAAAATGAAGGAAAGGTAAAAAAAAAACTTAAAAGGGACAGTTGGTCGAGTGGAGGTTAAAATTTAAAAAGAGAGACTAAGGTAAGAAAAATTAAGCTAAAAGGAAATGAAGTGGAAGCTAAAATAGAGATTTAAAACTGCTACAAAGGTAAAAGCTTATGAGTTTAAAAATATAAAACACATGAGATTTTAAAAATAAAAGATAAAATACTATAAGCCAATGAGATAAAAGGTTAAAACATGACTAAAAACTATGGTTCAGGCTAAAAGGCTAAAGCCTGTGAGATGAAAATCTAAAAACAGACCATTCCTGGGGATTAAGGCCTTGGAACAGGAAATCAGAACTAACATGGCAAAAAAAAAAAAAAAGAAAAGAAAAATTAAAATTAAATTAAAATCATAAGAGTAAAGTGGATTAGTGAAGGTATTATATTTTTTTCAATTAACGGGAACACAAAAGAGGACTGGTTCAAGGAAATGGAGGATGTGGCGAAATTCTCAGGGCAGCCTGGTCTTCCCAGTGGGGGACAGAGGGCTGGGATGAGACTGCACTGATGGTGTCCTTGCACGCGGTGGGGGAGGGCGGTCCGGGG